>NC_141624.1:50342554-50389438 GCF_047967505.1 Dipteris shenzhenensis
ACAAGCAGGAGAACCACTGCCCATAATATAGTTGTTACGGACCAGGTCTTCGGGACTTAGATTTTTCTTCTATGCAGCGGATATTTCTTGACCCGGCCCGCTAACCTCAGGCGTACCTAGGACTCACCAGCCCCAGATACACCCAGAGCTATCCGCAGCTCGTTTGCGTTCCGCGACGCCTTTGCGTTTTTCGGCCAAAACGGGCCCTGGCACGTCCTGCACCTAGACGGCCGCTTCCAATCCCAACCACGACGCGTCCTCCCCTAGACCGCCATTCACGGATCCTCTGATCCCCACGCCCCTTTCATGGGCCACTGCTCCCCAAACGGTTCCGACTCCCCGCTCGTATCCCGGTCTAGCGGTGAAGACACACAGACTCACGGGCCTGCGCAACACCTGACCTTCCTAGGATAGACTCCCCGATTCACAAATTCACACCGAACGCCCACCGCGTGACGTTCCACCTTCAGCCCATCTTGCTTAGAGGGTTACCCAACGGTTCACGAATATTTACAATGGTATGAAAGGAATGGGCCGCTCACCGTTCCCCGCTCACGTTCACGTGCACTCATGCCCTTCCCACGTTTTGCTTTCCGGTGTGTGCCCACACAAGTGCACCACAATATCACAACACGTAAAACGGCCTGAGACGTTACTTGCAAGAAAGTACTAGAAAGAGTGCCAAACGATGGCTTGATAACGCTAGACTGCAAGAAAGAGTATTTACAAGCAAATGAGCGCATAACCGCATCATTACGTTTTCTTGCTGGACGCAACCTCACATGCAGGGAGACAACCTTCCATATAGTAGTTGTAAGGGCCCGGTGTTTTCGGACTTAGTCTCCGGTTGCGAGCACCTTACGTCGGACCCGTTTCTGAGTCCCAACCTCCCTTAATGTCTCTGTTGATGCCAAATCCCCTTATGCGCAGCTTATCCCAACACGACCCCTACCCAGGCCGTCCACCGTTTTTCCCAACTTAGCCACACGCCCCACTGGGCAAGCCCTTAGGCTTCACACACCTTGGTCTGCAGAAGCACACGGGTCTCCAAGACCCACAGGAACATCCTCCGCGCAACGTCCTGTTCAGCCCACTTTCTTTCCCAGTTAACGGCCGTTACGTGGGTCGGCACGTTAGACCCCTTCGAGCAATCCCAATGTCCCGGTTCGGTACCCAACGGTTCACGGTTTATACAGTGGTATGGAGAATGCAAATGGCCCTCACCGTTCCCCACTCGCTTTCACGTGCCCTCAACCCGTCCCACGTTTTGCTTTCCTGTGCGTGCGCTTCAATGTGCACCACGAGGACACAACCCACAAGATGGCATGATGACGTTACTGGTAGAGCGGTACTAGATGGAGTGCCAATCGGTCACAAGAACACACTTGATTGCAACAGAAACTATTTACAAGCAAGAGGGAGCATAAACGGCCGCTGACGTTTTCCTCATACAAATCAACATAGTATGAGAGAGCAATATCCTCCATATAATAGTGGCTGGCCGCTAGGCACCGCGGCACCTCCTTCGCCCAAAAAACGTTCCAAACACTCACGGCAGGTCAACCCTAACGTTGACTTTCTTATAGTAGTTATAAGAAAGTCAACGTTATGGTTGACCTACCGTGAGTGTTTGGAACGTTTTTTGGGCGAAGGAGGCGCCGCGGTGCCTAGCGGCCAGCCACTACTATATGGAAGGTTGTCTCCCTGCATGTGAGGTTGCGTCCAGCAGGAAAACGTAATGATGCGGTTGTGCGCTCAGTTGCTTGTAAATACTCTTTCTTGCAGTCTAGCGTTATCAAGGCATCGTTTGGCACTCTTTCTAGTACTTTCTTGCAAGTAACGTCTCGGGCCATTTTACGTGTTGTGATCTCGTGGTGCACTTGTGTGGGCACACACCGGAAAGCATAACGTGGGAAGGGCGTGAGTGCACGTGAACGTGAGCGGGGAACAGTGAGCGGCCCATTCCTTTCATACCATTGTAAATATTCGTGAACCGTTGGGTAACCCTCTAAGCAAGTTGGGCTGAGGTGGAACGACACACGGTGGGCGTTTTGTGTGAACTGTGAATCGGGGAGTCTATCCTAGGAAGGTCAGGTGTTGCGCAGGCCCGTGAGTCTGTGTGTCTTCACCGCTAGACCGGGATACGAGCAGGGAGCCGGAACCGTTTGGGGAGCAGTGGCCCATGAAAGAGGCGTGGGGATCAGAGGATTCGTGAACGGCGGTCTAGGGGAGGACGCGTCGTGGTTGGGATTGGAAGCAGCCGTCTAGGTGCAGGACGTGCCAGGGCCCGTTTTGGCCAGAAAACGCAAAGGCGTCGCGGAATGCAAACGAGCTGCGGATAGCTCCGGGTGTATCTGGGGCTGGTGAGTCCTAGGTGCGCCTGAGGTTAGCGGGCTGGGTCAAGAAATATCCGCTGCATAGAAGAAAAATCTAAGTCCCGAAGACCTGGTCCCTAACACTTGGTATCAGAGCTCAGAGGACGGAAGACGCGGAAGATGGGAAACGCATAGGTGGAAGACGCTTGGTGACAGAACGGACCACAGTGGTGCGCAACACAGTGGGAAGGTCTGAAGTCAAGTTGCCATGGATAAGGGGATGATGATGAAAGCAGGACGGAGTTTACCATTGGAAAATGCAGACGGGAGCGTAGTGCGAACGGCGGTCGAGATTATGAGGAAGGTGCCGCAATGGGTGACGGTCTTGATCAAGAAGGACATGAGCTACCTTCAAGGGTTAGTCCACCGTTTCGATATGGAGGGTGACTCCGAGAAGTGGTGCAATGAGTTCTTTGTGGTTTTCAGACTTGTCTATGATATTTACCTCAAGGGTGAATTCGTACCGACCGTGGAACCGGAAAGTGACTCAGAAACAGACTCAGGGGAAGAGTCAGAAGTAGAAACGGCGACGGAGCCGGAGAATGCGGATCTAGAAGAGGAAGAACGGCGATAGTGGAGCCAGAGATGGTGGCAGTCAAGGACTGAACCACGAGCAGTGGGGAAGTCAAAGGGGAACGGCCAAGGGAGAGCCGTGGGAAAGACAAAGGGGAACGGCCAAGGAGGTGCCGTGCAAGAGAGAAAGGGGAACGGCCAAGGAGGAGCCGCGAAGAAGAAAAAGAACGGTCAAGGAGGAACCGTGGAGCCAAGGCAGGGCAGACCTAATGAAGGGTCAAGAGAAACGGAGATGCAGAATGGAAACGTGGGCTCAAGACGAGCAGTGGCAGAAACACCGAGTGTGGGTTCAAGTGGAACCGTGGGCTCAGAAAGAGCCGTGATGCAGAGACCGTGTTCAAGTGGAGTCGGTGATGGAAAGGGTAATCGAAGTCGGGGTGAAAACGGCAAGCCAGGCCGTGATGAACAGATGCAGAGAGGCGACATGAGCCACAGTGTTGAACAAGTGGGATCGGGTGAGATGAGCCGGAGTGTGCCAGGGAAGAACGGCGAGAAAGGTCGTAGTATGCCAGTGCGGAGCGGTGCGGCAGGCCGCAAAGAAGTGAAGCAGATGGATGAACAGGTGGGCGCCGTGAGCCCAAGGGAACTGAAGCAAAGGGATGAACAAGTGGGCGCCGTGAGCCCAAGGGAACAAAAAGAAGATGAACAGGTGGGCGCCGTGAGCCCAGAGGATGATGGACAGTTGGAAGAGACCTTGGATCGGGAGGAACCATGTTGGAGATGTGAGGGAAAGACCATGGGGAGGATGAGGTCACGACATAGTGGACCTCGAAGTGCAATGCAACCGCCCGAGGTGAATGTGAACATAGCTACGCAGAGAACGGGCAAAGTTGGTACCTTGATGAAGAGGTGGCCGTTTTGGTCACGACAAAGGGGACGGGATGCAAATCAAGATCTGGGCGTAAAGGTCCAAGATGAACAGGTGATGAGATGGAACAAGTTGCGTGAACGGTAGTTAGGGAGGCAAAGGAGGAGCCGCCATGAGGCTCATGATATGAACCGCGAAGAGGAGATAGGCCAAGGGAAAGAGGATCGGCAAAGAACAGGAACATGGATTGGGATGCTGCGAAGGGTAAGAAAAACCATGACATGCAATGGGAGGATGAGCATAGAAAGGCAGCAGGGGAGCAGACCCAGAAACGGCAAGACCGCGAGTTGGTGTAGGAAGTCAAGAGTTGCATGTAGAACAGCAGTCCAGGAACATAAAGATGTAAAGCCGGGGGTTCAGACAGTAAAGGGAAAACGGAGCTTCATAGTGTTGATCTTGCCTCAAGGGCATAGTGATGTTTTGATGAGGGCTGGATGGAATGTCTGGCCACCAATGCGACGGGATGCCTCACCTGGGAATAGAAGTGATAGTATGATTGTGTACCGGGCTGTTGGTCCAGGTGAGAGGATAGAAGTGCGCGCTTCAAACTACTCCATCAAGCAAACTAGGCTACTAAAGGGGATGTTGCTCTCTAGTCTCACACAGGGGCATGAGGCAGCGTCCAAAACAAGCACCTCAGTAGAACAGATCCGGCGGACTCAGCCACCAAACATTATGCTGCATGCGGGTTGGAAAGACTGGCCTGGCACGGCATACCTCGTCATCGGTGCTTCAATGGCATGTATTCTACCGTTGGGGTGTTCCATCAACGTGATGCTGCAGTCAAGTCGGAAAGACTGGCTAGACGTAGCATACCTCGTCATCGGCGCTTCAATGGCACATATCTGGCCATTGGGGTGTTCCGCCAACGTGATGCTGCAGGCAGGTTGGAAAGACTGGCCTGGTGCTACATACCCTCTCATTGGTGCTTCAATGCCATACATCTCGCCGTTGGGGCTCTCTTACAAGGTGATGCTGTGGGCGGGTTGGAAATTTTGGCCCGGCGCCGCAGTACGTCCAGAACATACACTTTATGCGGGGTGGAAGTTTTGGCCAGGATAAATTATCTTGGTTGTGTATTAACTCCAAACTCCCCGGCTGAATGCACTCAAGATCATCTACGCGGGCATGGACTTGTACTTCCAATTAAAACTCCATTGCTAAGGCACTCACATCTATGATCGTCAAACGTTTTATGTGCGCTTAAGGCGTTTGTACACAAAATATCCGCATTGTAAGTATTCACCTGTGTGTAACAATATTGTTTCACGTCAACTTGTGCCCCCCATTATGAGGAGAAGGCAAAGTTTGACGTTGAGGTAGCTAGCGCGTGTGTGGCCACTCATTCGGGGCATTCCTGAATCGAGGTTAGGCTTTTGTGTGTGTGTGTGGCCACTCACTTAAGTCACCTTGGTGAGGTTAGGCTTTTGTGTATAGCCGGCAACACTCCCCCTTTAATTGATGAGGACATCAATTCTTTTGAACCGGGGAGAGTATAAGAAAGTCAACGTTATGGTTGACCTACCGTGAGTGTTTGGAACGTTTTTTGGGCGAAGGAGGCGCCGCGGTGCCTAGCGGCCAGCCACTACTATATGGAAGGTTGTCTCCCTGCATGTGAGGTTGTGTCCAGCAGGAAAACGTAATGATGCGGTTGTGCGCTCAGTTGCTTGTAAATACTCTTTCTTGCAGTCTAGCGTTATCAAGGCATCGTTTGGCACTCACTCTTTCTAGTACTTTCTTGCAAGTAACGTCTCGGGCCATTTTACGTGTTGTGATCTCGTGGTGCACTTGTGTGGGCACACACCGGAAAGCATAACGTGGGAAGGGCGTGAGTGCACGTGAACGTGAGCGGGGAACGGTGAGCGGCCCATTCCTTTCATACCATTGTAAATATTCGTGAACCGTTGGGTAACCCTCTAAGCAAGTTGGGCTGAAGGTGGAACGTCACGCGGTGGGCTTTTTGTGTGAACTGTGAATCGGGGAGTCTATCCTAGGAAGGTCAGGTGTTGCGCAGGCCCGTGAGTCTGTGTGTCTTCACCGCTAGACCGGGATACGAGCGGGGAGCCGGAACCGTTTGGGGAGCAGTGGCCCATGAAAGGGGCGTGGGGATCAGAGGATCCGTGAACGGCAGTCTAGGGGAGGACGCGTCGTGGTTGGGATTGGAAGCGGCCGTCTAGGTGCAGGACGTGCCAGGGCCGTTTTGGCCGAAAAACGCAAAGGCGTCGCGGAATGCAAACGAGCTACGGATAGCTCTGGGTGTATCTGGGGCTGGTGAGTCCTAGGTGCGCCTGAGGTTAGCGGGCCGGGTCAAGAAATATCCGTTGCATAGAAGAAAAATCTAAGTCTCGAAGACCTGGTCCGTAACAGTAGTGGCTGGCTGCTAGTAGGCACCGCGGCGCCTCCTTCGCCCAAAAAAGTTCCAAACACTCACGGCAGGTCAACCCTAATGTTGACTTTCTTATACTCTCCCCGGTTCAAAAGAATTGATGTCCTCATCAATTAAAGGGGGAGTGTTGCCGGCTATACACAAAAGCCTAACCTCATGAAGGTGACTTAAGTGAGTGGCCACACACACACACAAAAGCCTAACCTCGATTCAGGAATGCCCCGAATGAGTGGCCACACACGCGCTACCTCAACGTCAAACTTTGCCTTCTCCTCATAATGGGGGGCACAAGTTGACGTGAAACAATATTGTTACACACAGGTGAATACTTACAATGCGGATATTTTTTGTACAAACGCCTTAAGCGCACATAAAACGCTTGAAGATCATAGATGTGAGCGCCTTAGCAATGGAGCTTTAATTGGAAGTACAAGTCCATGCCCGCGTAGATGATCTTGAGTGCATTCAGCCGGGGAGTTTGGAGTTAATACACAACCAAGATAGTTTATCCTGGCCAAAACTTCCACCCCGCATAAAGCGTATGGTCTGGACGTACTGCGATGCCGGGCCAAAATTTCCAACCCGCCCACAGCATCACCTTGTAAGAGAGCCCCAATGGCGAGATGTATGGCATTGACGCACCAATGAGAAGGTATGTCGCACCGGGCCAGTCTTTCCAACCTGCCTGCAGCATCACGTTGGCGGAACACCCCAACGGCGAGATATGTGCCATTGAAGTGCCGATGACGAGGTATGCTACATCTAGCCAGTCTTTCCGACTTGACTACAGCATCACGTTGATGGAACGCCCCAACGGTGGAATACATGCCATTGAACCGCCGATGACGAGGTATGCTGTGCCAGGCCAATCTTTCCAACCCGCATGCAGCATAATGTTTGGCGGCTGAGTCCGCCGGATCTGTTCTACTAAGGTGCTTGTTTTGGACGCTGCCTCATGCCCCTGCGTGAGACTAGAGAGCAACATCACCCTTAGTAGCCTAGTTTGCTTAATGGAGTAGTTTGGAGCGCGCACTTCTATCCTCTCACCTGGACCAATCGCCCGGTACACAATCATGTTATCACTTCTATCCCGAGGTGAGGCATCCAATCGCATCGGTGGCCAGACTTTCCATCCAGCCCTCATCAAAACATCACTATGCCCTTGAGGCAAGATCAACACTATGAAGCTCCGTTTTCCCTTTACTGTCTCAACCCCCGGCTTTACATCTTTATGTTCCTGGACCGCTGTTCTACATGCAACTCTTGACTTCCTACACCAACTCGCGGTCTTGCCGTCTCTGGGTCTGCTCCCTTGCTGCCTTTCTATGCTCATCCTCCCATTGCATGTCGTCGTTTTTCTCACCCTTCACAGCATCCCAATGCATGTTCCGGTTCTTTGCCGATCCTCTTTCCCTTGGCTTGTCTCCTCTTCGCGGTTCATATCATGAGCCTCATGGTGGCTCCTCCTTTACCTCCCGAACCACCGTTCACGCAACTCGTTCCGTCTCATCACCTGTTCATCTTGGACCTTTACGCCCAGATCTTGATTTGCATCCCGTCCCCTTTGTCGTGACCAAAACGGCCACCTCCTCATCAAGGTACCAACTTTGCCCGTTCTCTGCGTAGCTATGTTCACATTCACCTCGGGCTGTTGCATTGCACTTCGAGGCCCACTACGTCGTGACCTCATCCTCCCGATGGTCTTTCCCTCAGATTTCCAACATGGTTCCTCCCGATCCAAGGTCTCTTCCGACTGTCCATCATCCTCTGGGCTCACAGTGCCCACCTGTTCCTCTTCTTTTTGTTCCCTTGGGCTGACGTGCCCACCTGTTCATCCCTTTGCTTCAGTTCCTTGTAGCCTTGCGCGCCGCTCCGCACTGGCATAATACGGCATTTCTCGCCGTTCTTCCTTGGCACATTCCGGATCATCTCACCCGTTCCGACTTGCTCACTGTGGCTCATCTCGCCACTCTGCATCCTTTTATCACGGCCTGACTTGCCGTTTTCACCATAGCTTCGATTACCCTTTCCATCACCGACTCCGCTTGAACACGCTCTCTGCATCATGGCTCTTTCTGAGCCCACGGTTCCACTTGAACCCACCCTCGATTTTCTGTCACGGCTCGCCTTGAGCCCACATTTCCATCCTGCATCCCCGTTCCTCTTGACCATTCATTAGGTCTGCCTTGACTCGGCTCCACGGTTCCTCCTTGACCGTTCTCTTTCTTCTTCTTCACGGCTCCTCCTTGGCCGTTCCCCTTTCTCTCTTGCACGGCTCCTCCTTGGCCGTTCCCCTTTGTCTTTCCCATGACTCTCCCTTGGCCGTTCCCCTTTGACTTCCCCACTGCTCGTGGTTCAGTCCTCGACTGCCACCATCTCTGGCTCCACCGTCGTCGTTCTTCCTCTTCTAGATCCGCATCCTCCGGCTCCATCGCCGTTTCTGCTTCTGACTCTTCCCCTGAGTCCGTTTCTGAGTCACTTTCCGATTCCACGGTCGGTCCAAATTCACCCTTGAGGTAAATATCATAGACAAGTCTGAAAACCACAAAGAACTCATGGCGCCACTTCTCGGAGTCACCCTCCATATCGAAACGGTGGACTAACCCTTGAAGGTAGCTCATGTCCTTCTTGATCAAGACCGTCACCCATTGCGGCACCTTTCTCATAATCTCAACCGCCGATCGCACTACGCTCCCGTCTGCATTTTCCAATGGTAAACTCCGTCCTGCCTTCATCATCATCCCCTTATCCATGGCAACTTGACTTCAGACCTTCCCACTATGTTGCGCACCACTGTGGTCCGTTCTGTCACCAAGCGTCTTCCACCTATGCGTTTCCCGTCTTCCGAGTCTTCCGTCCTCTGAGCTCTGATACCAAGTGTTACGGACCAGGTCTTCGGGACTTAGATTTTTCTTCTATGCAGCGGATATTTCTTAACCCGGCCCGCTAACCTCAGGCGCACCTAGGACTCACCAGCCCCAGATACACCCGGAGCTATCCGCAGCTCGTTTGCGTTCTGCGACGCCTTTGCGTTTTTCGGCCAAAACGGGCCTTGGCACGTCCTGCACCTAGACGGCCGCTTCCAATCCCAACCACGACGCGTCCTCCCCTAGACCGCCGTTCACGAATCCTCTGATCCCCACGCCCCTTTCATGGGCCACTGCTCCCCAAACGGTTCCGGCTCCCCGCTCGTATCCCGGTCTAGCGGTGAAGACACACAGACTCACCGGCCTGCGCAACACCTGACCTTCCTAGGATAGACTCCCCGATTCACAAATTCACACAGAACGCCCACCGCGTGACGTTCCACCTTCAGCCTAGCTTGCTTAGAGGGTTACCCAACGGTTCACGAATATTTACAATGGTATGAAAGGAATGGGCCACTCACCGTTCCCCGCTCACGTTCACGTGCACTCACGCCCTTTCCACGTTTTGCTTTCCGGTGTGTGCCCACACAAGTGCACCACAAGATCACAACACGTAAAATGGCCCGAGACGTTACTTGCAAGAAAGTACTAGAAAGAGTGCCAAACGATGGCTTGATAACGCTAGACTGCAAGAAAGAGTATTTACAAGCAACTGAGCGCACAACCGTATCATTACGTTTTCCTGCTGGACGCAACCTCACATGCAGGGAGACAACCTTCCATATAGTAGTGGCTGGCCGCTAGGCACCGCGGCACCTCCTTCGCCCAAAAAACGTTCCAAACACTCACGGTAGGTCAACCCTAATGTTGACTTTCTTATAGTAGTTGTAAGGGCCCGGTGGTTCCGGACTTAGTCTCCGGTTTGCGAGCACCTTACGTCGGACCCGTTTCCGAGTCCCAGCCTCCCTTAACGTCTCTGCTGATACCACAATCCCCTTATGCGCAGCTTAGCCAACACGACCCCTGCCCAGGCCGTCCACCGTTTTGTCCCTCTTAGCACCACGCCCCTTTGGGCAAGCCCTTAGGCTTCAACACTTCGGTTTGCAGGATCACCTGGGTCTCCAAGACCCCCAGGAACGTCCACCACGCGACGTCCTGTTCAGCCCACTTTCTTTCCCAGTTAACGGCCGTTACGTGGGTCGGCACGTTAGACCCCTTCGGGCAATCCCAATGTCCCGGTTCGGTACCCAACGGTTCACAGTTTGTACAATGGTATGGAGAATGCAAATGGCCCTCACCGTTCCCCACTCGCTTTCACATGCCCTCAACCCGTCCCACCTTTTGCTTTCCTGTGCGTGCGCTTTAACGTGCACCACGAGGACACAACCCACAAGATGGCATGATGACGTTACTGGCAGAGCGGTACTAGATGGAGTGCCAAACGGTCGCTAAAACGCGCTTGATTGCAACAGAAACTATTTACCAGCAAGAGGGAGCATAAACGGCCGTTGACGTTTTCCTCATCCAAATCAACTTAGCATGAGAGAGCAATATTCTCCATATAATAGTGGCTGGCCGCTAGGCACCGCGGCGCCTCCTTTGCCCAAAAAACGTTCCAAACACTCACGGCAGGTCAACCCTAACATTGACTTTCTTATACTCTCCCCGGTTCAAAAGAATTGATGTCCTCATCAATTAAAGGGGGAGCGTTGCCGGTTATACACAAAAGCCTAGCCTCACCAAGGTGACTTAAGTGAGTGGCCACACACACACACAAAAGCCTAACCCCGATCCGAGAATGTTTCGAATGAGTGGCCACACACGCACTAGTTTGGCCTCTTAGTTGGGCATCAAAATTTGCCTTCTCGTCATAACGGGGGGCGAACAATGAAAAGAATGATATAATTTTACAAAGAAAACGGTGCCTCATGCTTTGGCATTTTTGAGAGGTCATCGCAAATACATATAGCTTCCCAAAATGAAAAATCAGCCGTTTGCATAAATTCCCCGGCCAAAATTTCCAACCTGCCAAAAGGGTAACATCGGGACGTGACATTGGACCGGGCCAATGTTTCCAACCCGCAAACAACATTAGATTCGAAAGAGGCCCCCTTGGCCGGATTTGCCTTAGAAGCCCACGTGCGAGATGAACAAGCCAAGCATCACCTGGCCAAAATTTCCACCCCGCTTCCAACATGATATCAAGGGACGACGCTATGCCGGGCCAATCTTTCCACCCCGCACATAGCATCAGCTTGCCGCTTGCCACCTGTCCAAGTGAACCAATTTGCTCACCCGGCCAGAACTTCCAACCTGCCCAAAGTAAAATATGCCCCAATGGCTTGATCTTTCTTTCGGCACCTGTCATCTCCATTGGCTTAGGCAATAAGCCCAAGTAACAAGGAGGAAAAGAATCCGAGCCAATACTTAGACTCGTTTTTGACTCTTCCAGTCGGATCATTGCGTTAACGCACTGCTTCCATTCTTTCCATGCGTCTTGCCACGCCGACTTTGAATATTTGTGCATCACCCAAGAGAGAATTTTACGTTTATGGAGAGTTTGATTTGGGCGCTTCACCATTTTCTTCACCCTTTGCGCCACTTCTCTTCCTGACCCCCTTCTTCTCATCCTTAGCCGTTCTGCACACGTCCTTCCACCTCATCGCGGCATCACGTTCTTCTCTTGAACACCACACTTCCCTGCACCTTGGACCTTTTGCCCTGCATTTTCTCATCGCTCCACACCCTAGACCCGTTCTCCTCTCCGTCTCTTCGTCTTGGTCCTTCTTGACCTCATCCTGCTCCCTTAGCCTACATCTCACCCTGCACCTATGCATCCACCTTCCCCCTCTTTGACTCACCTTGGCCACTTCTTCATCCGCCATTTCTCCTTGAAATCGTGGCCTTCTCATCCATTCCTTGATTCTTCCTGCCGTTCTACGTTGCCTTTCCTTTCCTTCTTTCCCATCCGCTGTCTCCTCCTTTCCTTCCGCCGTTTCATTTTTACCTTCCGCCGTTTTCGCTTCTGGCCTTAGCCTTTTCCTCGTTCCATTCATCCTTCCCGCCGTTCTTCCTTGCCTTGCCTTGGCTCCTTTTTGATCCGCCGTTTCCTTTTCGCCTTCCGTCGTTTCTGCTTCATCCTTCACGGTTTGCGCTTCACGCCTTGGCCTCATCACATGTCCTTCCATCCCCTTGGCCGTCATCACCTTCTCCCTTTCTTCTTCTTCCTCCTCACGCTTCAGCCTCTGCCCTAAGGCTTCCCTTCGGGTCACGCCTCTGTGTCTACCTGGACCTGCACCTGTCCACCTCCATTTTTCCTTTATGTCTCTTGGCTCCACTTGATGCTCCAGCGCATCGTCGTTTTCTCTTTTCGTCTCCGCATCCTTTCTGCACATGCCTCTGCATTGCCACGGGCTTCTGATCGCTCGCTTGACCTTGCCCCAGTGCCGTTCCTCTTCATCATCCCAACTTTCCACTTGCCATCCCACTTCATCTTCCAAGCTTCCATCTTGCACCTGTTCGCCGTTTCGCATCGCTTTCGCTCCCTTTCTTCCGTTTGTGCCTTGCGCACTTTCCCGTTTCCTTCCCGCGCCTTCCACATTTTCATAACTTGCACGCCTTGTGCGTTTTTCTGAGTTTCATTCGGGCCTACCACGTCACTGGGTCTTCGGCCTGCACCTTCCGTGCTCCTTCTCCCGACCTCCTCACCTTGAGCATTTGTTTGATTTAGCTTTGGTACAATGGAACTGCTCTTCTTTTGTTTTGCGCCACTCAAGCCTTTCGCGCTTCCCGTCTCTGTCACCACGCTTCTCGCGCCTTTGGTCTCCGTTTTCACGCTTCTCGCGCCTTGGGTCTTCGCCACGCCTATAGCGTCTCGGGGTTCTACATCACCCATTTTCATGAACGTGCCTCTCGGGTCACTGCTTCCACATCTCGCGCCTTTCGCGCCGTTTCCCACACACTTCACGGCTCCCGCGCCGTTCACTCGGGGCTTCACACTCTACATGCACCTCTCGGCTCCCACGCCATTTCCCACGCACCTCACGGCTCCCGCGCCGTTCTCTTTGCACCTCACGGCTCCTGCGCCGTTCTCTCGGGGCTTCACACCCTCTGGGACATCCATCACCTCGGTTGGACCCCAAGTCACCTATTTATCGATCGTCTTCCTCGGGGCGCAGCTTGCACTCCCACGACACGGTTCCGCTTTCCTGCTTCCGCTGTCCATCCCTTTTGTCTCTCTAGCCACCGTTTCAGATCCTGTTCTCCTTTCTGCTTGGGCCTGCCACCATTCCTGACTCCATCTGCGTCGTTCTTCCTCCTCCCAGTCCTCATCTTCACTTTCGCTTTCCGAGCCGCTTTCCGACTCATCCGACGTTACATCTTCCGTTTCGCTCCCGGACTGCTCCGCATCCTCTTCCAATTCTTTCTTCACATAAAGTTGCATCACTAGCTTGAAGACCACCATGAATTCACGGCGCCACATGGCCGTTTTCCCCTCCGTGTCATACCGCGACACGAGCCACTGCAAGTACCCCATGTCCTTGCTCAGGAGGACGTTCACCCACTCTAGAACTGCCCTCATCACATCCACTGCGTGGATGTGTCATACCGCGACACGAGCCACTGCAAGTACCCCATGTCCTTGCTCAGGAGGACGTTCACCCACTCTGGAACTGCCCTCATCACATCCACTGCGGCTTCCATTTCTGACTTCCTGCTTCTCATCGCCCGTAGAATTGCATCCTTCCCTTGTGCGTAAGATTGGACCTTGTCCGTCACGTGACGCCATACCTCGATACAGGATCCTCCTCGAAGGCTCGCGATACCTTGAGGTTTGCTCTGATACCAAGTGTAAGGGCCCGGTGTTTCCGGACTAAGTCTCCGGTTTGCGAGCACCTTACGTCGGACCCGTTTCCGAGTCCCAGCCTCCCTTAACGTCTCTGCTGATACCACAATCCCCTTATGCGCAGCTTAGCCAACACGACCCCTGCCCGGGCCGTCCACCGTTTTTCCCCTCTTAGCACCACGCCCCTTTGGGCAAGCCCTTAGGCTTCAACACTTCGGTCTGCAGGATCACCTGGGTCTCCAAGACCCCCAGGAACGTCCACCGCGCGATGTCCTGTCCAGCCCACTTTCTTTCCCAGTTAACGGCCGTTACGTGGGTCGGCACGTTAGACCCCTTCGGGCAATCCCAATGTCCCGGTTCGGTACCCAACGGTTCACGGTTTGTACAATGGTATGGAGAATGCAAATGGCCCTCACCGTTCCCCACTCGCTTTCACGTGCCCTCAACCCGTCCCACGTTTTGCTTTCCTGTGCGTGCGCTTCAACGTGCACCACGAGGACACAACCCACAAGATGCCATGATGACGTTACTGGTAGAGCGGTACTAGATGGAGTGCCAAACGGTCGCTAAAACGCGCTTGATTGCAACAGAAACTATTTACAAGCAAGAGGGAGGATAAACGGCCGTTGACGTTTTCCTCATCCAAATCAACTTAGCATGAGAGAGCACTATCCTCCATATAATAGTGGCTGGCCGCTAGGCACCGCGGCGCCTCCTTCGCCCAAAAAACGTTCCAAACACTCACGGCAGGTCAACCCTAACGTTGACTTTCTTATAGTAGTTGTAAGGGACCGGCGTTTCCGGACTTAGTCTCCGGTTTGCAAGCACCTTACGTCGGACCCGTTTCCGAGTCCCAGCCTCCCTTAACGTCTCTGCTGATACCAAATCCCCTTATGCGCAGCTTATCCAACACGACCCCTGCCCAGGCCATCCACCGTTTTTTCCCTCTTAGCACCACGCCCCACTGGGCAAGCCCTTAGGCTTCACACTTCGGTCTGCAGAATCTCACGGGTCTCCAAGACCCACAGGAACGTCCACCGCGCAACGCCCTGTTCAGCCCACTTTCTTTCCCAGTTAACGGCCGTTACGTGGGTCGGCACGTTAGACCCCTTCGGGCAATCCCAATGTCCCGGTTCGCTACCCAAACGGTTCACGGTTTATACAATGGTATGGAGAATGCGAATGGCCCTCACCGTTCCCCACTCGCTTTCACGTGCCCTCAACCCGTCCCACGTTTTGCTTTCCTGTGCGTGCGCTTCAACGTGCACCACGAGGACACAACCCACAAGATGGCATGATGACGTTACTGGCAGAGCGGTACTAGATGGAGTGCCAAACGGTCACAAGAACGCACTTGATTGCAACAGAAACTATTTACAAGCAAGAGGGAGCATAAACGGCCGCTGACGTTTTCCTCATCCAACTCAACTTAGCATGAGAGAGCACTATCCTCCATTTAGTAGTTGTCACGGACCAGGTCTTCGGGACTTAGATTTTTCTTCTATGCAGCGGATATTCCTTGACCTGGCCCGCTAACCTCAGGCGCACCTAGGACTCACCAGCCCCAGATACACCCGGAGCTATCCGCAGCTCGTTTGCATTCCGCGACGCCTTTGCGTTTCCGGCCAAAACGGGCCCTGGCACGTCCTGAACCTAGACGGCCGCTTCCAATTCGAACCACGACGCGTCCTGCCCTAGACCGCCGTTCACGGATCCTCTGATCCCCATGCTCCTTTCATGGGCCACTGCTCCCCAAACGGTTCCAGCTCCCCGCTCGTATCCCGGTCTAGCGGTGAAGACACACAGACTCACGGGCCTGCGCAACACCATACCTTCCTGGGATAGACTCCCCGATTCACAGTTCACACAGAACGCCCACCGCGTGACGTTCCACCTTCAGCCCAGCTTGCTTAGAGGGTTACCCAACGGTTCACGAATATTTACACTGGTATGAAAGGAATGGGCCGCTCACCGTTCCTTCTTTCCCATCCGCCGTTTCCTCTTTTCTTTCCGCCGTTTCATCTTTACCTTCTGCCGTTTCCGCTTCTGGCCTTAGCCTTTTCATCCATCCACTCATCCTTCCCGCCGTTCTACCTTGCCTTGCCTTGGGTCCTTTTCCATCCACCGTTTCCACTTCGCTTTTCGCCGTTTGCGCTTCACGCCTTGGCCTCATCACATGTCCTTCCATCCCCTTGGCCGTCATCACCCTCTCCCTTTCTTCTTCTTCTTCTTGCTTCATCCTCTGCCCTAAGGCTTCCCTTCGGGTCACGCCTTTGCGTCTACCTGGACCTGCACCTGTCCACATCCATTTCCCCTTTATGTCTCTTGGCTCCACCTGATGCTCCAGCGCATCGTCGTTTTCCCTTTCCATCTCGGCGTCCTTTCTGCACACGCCTCTGCGTTGCCACAGGCTTCTGATCACTCGCTTGACCTTGCCCCATTGCCGTTCCTCTTCTTCATCCCAACTTTCCACTTGCCATCCCACTTCATCTTCCAATTTTCCATCCTGGACCTGTTCGCCGTTTTGCATGGCTTCCGCTCCCTTTCCTCCGTTTGTGCCTTGAGCACTTTCCCGTTTCCTTCCTGCACCTTCCACATTTTCATCGATCACCTGCACGCCTTGTGCATTTTCTTGAGTTCGCTTCGGGCCTACCACGTCACTGGGTCTTTGGCCTGCACCTTCCGTGCTCCTTCTCCCAACCTCCTCACCTTGAGCGTTTGTTTGATTTTTCTTTGTTACAACGGCACTGCTCTTCGTTCCTTTCGCGCCACTCAAACCTTTCGCGCGTCCCATCTACGTTGCCGTGCCTTTCACGTTCTCCTTGGTCACCTGTACGCCTTGAGCGTTCCTTCGAGCTTTCTCCGGGCCTACCACGTCACTGGGTCTTCGGCCTGCACCTTGTGTGCTCCTTATCCCGACCTCCTCACCTTGAGCGTTTCTTTGATCTATCTTTGGTACAACGGCACTGCTCTTCCTTTGCTCTGCGCCACTCGAATCTTTCGCACTTCCCGTCCCTGTCACCGCGCTTCTCGCGCCTCTGGTCTCCGTTTTCGTGCTTCTCGCGCCTTGGGTCTTCACCACGCCTATAGCGTCTCGGGATTCTGCATCACCCGTTCTCCCAAACATGACTCTCAGGTCACTGCTTCCACATCTCGCGCCTTCCGCGCCGTTTCCGACACATCTCACGGCTCCCGCACCGTTTTCTCTGGGCTTCACACCCTGCATGCACCTCTCGGCTCCCGCGTCGTTTCCCATGCACCTCACGGCTCCTGCGCCGTTCTCTTTGCCCATAACCTGTTCGCCGGTCGTTTTCCTTGGGGCGCACCTTGCACTCCCACGACACGGTTCCGCTTCCCTGTTTCCGCTCTCCATCCCTTTTGTCTCTCTGGCCACCGTTTCAGATCCTGTTCTCCTTTTTGCTTGGGCCTACCACCATTCTTGACTCCACCTACGCCGTTCTTCCTCCTCCCAGTCCTCATCATCGCTTTCACTTTCCGAGCCGCTTTCCGACTCATCCTCTGTTTCATCCTCCGTTTCGCTCCCGGACTCCTCCGCATCCTCTTCCAATTCCTGATAATCTCGACCGCCATTCGCACTACACTCCCGTCTGCATTTTCCAATGGTAAACTCCGACCTTGTCCGTCACGTGATGCCATACCTCGATACAGGATCCGCCTCGAAGGCTCGCGATACCTTGAGGTTTGCTCTGATACCAAGTGTCACGGACCAGGTCTTCGGGACTTAGATTTTTCTTCTATGCAGCGGATATTCCTTGACCCGGCCTGCTAACCTCAGGCGCACCTAGGACTCACCAGCCCCAGATACACCCGGAGCTATCCGCAGCTCGTTTGCGTTCCGCGACGCCTTTGCGTTTCCGGCCAAAACGGGCCCTGGCACGTCCTGAACCTAGACGGCCGCTTCCAATCCCAACCACGACGCGTCCTGGTGCCAGAATGGGTGACGGCCTTGATCAAGAAGGACATGAGCTACCTTCAAGGGTTAGTTCACCGCTTCGATATGGAGGATAGTGCTCTCTCATGCTAAGTTGATTTGGATGAGGAAAACGTCAGCGGCCGTTAATGCTCGTCTTGCTTGTAAATAGTTTCTGTTGCAATCAAGTGCGTTCTTGCGACCGTTTGGCACTCCATCTAGTACCGCTCTGCCAGTAACGTCATCATGCCATCTTGTGGGTTGTGTCCTCGTGGTGCACATTGAAGCGCACGCACAGGAAAGCAAAATGTGGGACGGGTTGAGGGCACGTGAAAGCGAGTGGGGAACGGTGAGGGCCATTCGCATTCTCCATACCACTGTACAAACCGTGAACCGTTTGGGTAGCGAACTGGGACATTGGGATTGCCCGAAGGGGTCTAACGTGCCGACCCACGTAACGGCCGTTAACTGGGAAAGAAACGTGGGCTGAACAGGACGTTGCACGGTGGACGTTCCTGTGGGTCTTGGAGACCCGTGTGATCCTGCAGACCAAGGTGTGTGTGAAGCCTAAGGGCTTGCCCAGTGGGGCGTGTGGCTAAGAGGGAAAAAACGGTGGACGGCCCGGGCAGGGGTCGTGTTGGCTAAGCTACGCATAAAGGGGCGCATAAAGGGGATTTGGTATCAGCAGAGACGTTAAGGGAGGCTGGGACTCGAAAACGGGTCCGACGTAAGGTGCTCGCAAACCGGAGACTAAGTCCGGAAACACCGGTCCCTTACAGTAGTGGCTGGCCGCTAGGCACCGCGGCGCCTCCTTCGCCCAAAAAACGTCCGAACACTCACGGTAGGTCAACCCTAAAGTTGACTTTCTTATACTCTCCCCGGTTCAAAAGAATTGATGTCCTCATCAATTAAAGGGGAAGAGTTGCCGGCTATACGCAAAAGCCTAACCTCACCAAGGTGACTTAAGTGAGTGGCCACACACACACGCAAAAGCCTAACCCCGATCCGAGAACGTCTCGAATGAGTGGCCACACACGCACTAGTTTGGCCTCTTACATGGGCATCAAAATTTGCCTTCTCCTCATAACGGGGGGCAAAGAATGAAAAGAATGATATAATTTTACAACATATTTTACAAAGAAAACGGTGCCTCAAGCTTTGGCGTTTTTGAGAGGTCACTGCATATACATATAGTTTCCAAAAATGAAAAATCAGCCGTTTGCGAAAATTCCCCGGCCAAAATTTCCAACCCGCCAAAAAGGTAACATCGGGACGCGACATTGGACCGGGCCAATGTTTCCAACCCGCAAGCAACATGATATTCGAAGGAGGCCCCCTCGGCCGGATTTGCCTTGGAAGCCCACGTGCGAGATGAACAAGCCAAGTATCACCTGGCCAAAATTTCCAGCCCGTTTCCAACATGATTTCATGAAACGACGCTATGCCGGGCCAATCTTTCCACCCCGCACACAGCATCAACTTGCCACTTGCCACCTGTCCAAGTGAACGAACTTGCTCACCCGGCCAGAACTTCCAACCTGCCCATAGTAAAACATGCCCGAACGGCTTGATCTTTCTTTCGGCACCTGTCATCTCCATTGGCTTAGGCGATAAGCCCAAGTAACAAGGAGGAAAAGAATCCGAGCCAACATTTAGACTCGTTTTTGACTCTTCCAGTCGGATCATTGCGTTAACGCACTGCTTCCATTCTTTCCATGCGTCTTGCCACGCCGACTTTGAATATTTGTGCATCACCCAAGAGAGAATTTTGCGCTTATGGAGAGTTTGATTTGGGCGCTTCACCGTTTTCTTCATCCTTCGCGCCACTTCTCTTCCCGATCCTCTTCTCCTCATCCTTAGTCGTTCTGCGCATGTTCTTCCACCTCGTTGCAGCTTCTTCTCATTACGTTCTTCTCCTGAACGCCGCACTTCATTGCACCTTGGCCATTTTGCCCTGCATCTTCTTTGCGCTCCGCACCCTAGACCCGTTCTCCTCTCCGTCTCTTCGTCTTGGTCCTTCTTGACCTCATCCTACTCCCTTAGTCTACATGTCACCCTGCACCTATGCATCCGCCTTCCAACACTTTGTCTCACCTTGGCCACTTCTTGATCCGCCGTTTCTCCTTGAAACCGTGGCCTTCTCATCCATTCCTTGATCCTTCCCGCCGTTCTACCTTGCCTTTCCTTCCCTTCTTTCCCGTCCGCCGTTTCCTCTTTTCCTTCCGCCGTTTCATCTTTACGTTCCGCTGTTTTCGCTTCTGGCCTTAGCCTTTTCATCCATCCCTTCATCCTTCCCGCCGTTCTGTCTTGCCTTCTTTTTCATCCGCCGTTTCCGCTTCACTTTTCGCCGTTTCCGCTTCATGCCTTGGCCTCAACACACGTCCTTCCATCCCCTTGGCCGTCATCACCTTCTCCCTTTCTTCTTCTTCTTGGTTCATCCTCTGCCCTAAGGCTTCGCGTCGGGTCACGCCTCTGCGTCTATTTGGACCTGCACCTGTCCACCTCCGTTTTCCCTTTATGTCTCTTGACTCCACCTGATGCTCCTGCGCATCGTCATTTTCCCTTTCCATCTCGGCATCCTTCCTGCACACGCCTCTGCGTTGCCACGGGCTTCTGATCGCTCGCTTGACCTTGCCCCATTGCCGTTCCTCTTCTTCATCCCAAGCTTCCACTTGCCATCCCACTTCGTCTTCCAAGCTTCCATCTTGCACCTGTTCGCCGTTTCTCTTTGCTTCTGCTCCCTTTCCTCCGTTTGTGCCTTGAGCACTTTCCCGTTTCCTTCCCGCACCTTCCACGTTTTCCTCGGTCACCTGCACGCCTTGTGCGTTTTCTTGACTTTGCTTCGGGCCTACCACGTCACTGGGTCTTTGGCCTGCACCTTCCGTGCTCCTTCTCCCGACTTCCTCACCTTGAGTGTTTGTTGGATTTTTCTTTGTTACAACGGCACTGTTCTTCGTTTCCTTCGCGCCACTCAAACCTTTCACGCCTCCCATCTCCGTTGCCGTGCCTTTCACGTTCTCCTTGGTCATCCGCACGCCTTGAGCGTTTCTTCGAGCTTTCTCCGGGCCTACCACGTCACTGGGTCTTCGGCCTGCACCTTCTGTGCTCCTCATCCTGACCTCCTCACCTTGAGCGTTTCTTTGATCTATCTTTGGTACAACGGCACTGCTCTTCCCTTGTTTTGCGCCACTCAAGTCTTTCGCGCTTCCCGTCCCTGTCACCGCGCTTCTCGCGCCTCTGGTCTCTGTTTTCGCGCTTCTCGTGCCTTGGGTCTTCACCATGCCTATAGCGTCTCGGGATTCTGCATCACCCGTTTTCCCAAACGTGACTCTTCGGTCATTGCTTCCACAACTCACGCCTTCTGCACTGTTTCCCACACATCTCACGGCTCCCGCGCCGTTTTCTCTGGGCTTCACACCCTGCATGCACCTCTCGGCTCCCGTGCCATTTCCCATGCACCTCACGGCTCCCGCGCCATTCTCTCGATCCATCACCTGTTTACCGGCGTTTTCCTTGGGGCGCACCTTGCACTCCCACGACACGGTTCCACTTCCCTGTTTCCACGATCCGTCCCTTTTGTCCCTCTGGCCACTATTTTAGATCCTGTTCTCCTTTCTGCTTGGGCTTGCCACCATTCCTGACTCCACCTACGTCGTTCTTCCTCTTCCCAGTCCTCATCTTCACTTTCACTTTCCGAGCCGCTTTCCGACTCATCCGACGTTTCATCCGACGTTTCGCTCCCGGACTCCTCCGCATCCTCTTCCAATTCTCTCTTCACATACAGTTGCATGACCAACTTGAAGACCACCATGAATTCACGGCGCCACTTGGCCGTCTTACCCTCCATGTCATACCTAGACACGAGCCGCTGCAAGTACCCCATGTCCTTGCTCAGGAGGACGTTCACCTACTCTGGAACTGCCCTCATCACATCCACTGCGGCTTCCATCTCCGACTTCCCACTTCTCATTGCCCATAGAATTGCATCCTTCCCTTGTGCGTAAGATTGACCTTGTCTGTCACGTGACGCCATACCTTGATACAGGATCCTCCTCGAAGGCTCGTGATACCTTGAGGTTTGCTTTGATACCAAGTGTAAGGGACCGGCGTTTCCGGACTTAGTCTCCGGTTTGCAAGCACCTTACATCGGACCCGTTTCCGAGTCCCAGCCTCCCTTAACGTCTCTGCTGATACCAAATCCCCTTATGCGCAGCTTATCCAACACGACCCCTGCCCAGGCCGTCCACCGTTTTTCCCCTCTTAGCACCACGCCCCACTGGGCAAGCCCTTAGGCTTCACACTTCGGTCTGCAGAATCTCACGGGTCTCCAAGACCCACAGGAACGTCCACCGCGCAACGTCTTGTTTAGCCCACTTTCTTTCCCAGTTAACGGCCGTTACGTGGGTCGGCACGTTAGACCCCTTCGGGCAATCCCAATGTCCCGGTTCGCTACCCAAACGGTTCACGGTTTATACAATGGTATGGAGAATGCGAATGGCCCTCACCGTTCCCCACTCGCTTTCACGTGCCCTCAACCCGTCCCACGTTTTGCTTTCCTGTGCGTGCGCTTCAACGTGCACCACGAGGACACAACCCACAAGATGGCATGATGACGTTACTGGCAGAGCGGTACTAGATGGAGTGCCAAACGGTCGCAAGAACGCACTTGATTGCAACAGAAACTATTTACAAGCAAGAGGGAGCATAAACGGTCGCTGACGTTTTCCTCATCCAACTCAACTTAGCATGAGAGAGCACTATCCTCCATATAGTAGTGGCTGGCCGCTAGGCACCGCGGTGCCTCCTTCGCCCAAAAAACGTCCGAACACTCACGGCAGGTCAACCCTAAAGTTGACTTTTTTATAGTAGTGGCTGGCCGCTAGGCACCGCGGCGCCTCCTTCACCCAAAAAACGTTCCAAACACTCACGGCAGGTCAACCCTAATGTTGACTTTCTTATAATAGTTGTAAGGGCCCGGCGTTTCCGGACTTAGTCTCCGGTTTGCGAGCACCTTACGTCGGACCCGTTTCCGAGTCCCAGCTCCCCTTAACGTCTCTGCTGATACCAAATCCCCTTTATGCGCAGCTTATCCAACACGACCCTTGCCCAGGCCGTCCACCGTTTTTCCCCACTTAGCACCATGCCCCACTGGGCAAGCCCTTAGGCTTCAACACTTCGGTCTGCAAGATCACCCGGGTCTCCAAGACCCACAGGAACGTCCACCGCGCAACGTCCTGTTCAGCCCACTTCCTTTCCCAGTTAACGGCCGTTACGTGGGTCGGCACGTTAGACCCCTTCGGGCAATCCCAATGTCCCGGTTCGGTACCCAAATGGTTCACGGTTTATACAATGGTATGGAGAATGCAAATAGCCCTCACCGTTCCCCACTCGCTTTCACGTGCCCTCAACCCGTCCCACGTTTTGCTTTCCTGTGCGTGCGCTTCAATGTGCACCACGAGGACACAACCCACAAGATGGCATGATGACGTTACTGGCAGAGCAGTACTAGATGGAGTGCCAAACGGTCGCAAGAACGCACTTGATTGCAACAGAATATATTTACAAGCAAGAGGGAGCATAAACGGCCGCTGACGTTTTCCTCATCCAAACCAACATATCATGAGAGAGCACTTTCCTCCATATAGTAGTGGCTGGCCGCTAGGCACCGCGGCGCCTCCTTCGCCCAAAAAACATCCGAACACTCACGGCAGGTCAACCCTAAAGTTGACTTTCTTATACTCTCCCCGGTTCAAAAGAATTGATGTCCTCATCAATTAAAGGGGAAGAGTTGCCGGCTATACACAAAAGCCTAATCTCACCAAGGTGACTTAAGTGAGTGGCCACACACACACGCAAAAGCCTAACCCCGATCCGAGAACGTCTCGAATGAGTGGCCACACACGCACTCGTTTGGCCTTTTACATGGGCATCAAAATTTGCCTTCTCCTCATAATGGGGGGCGAAGAATATAAAGAATGAAGTATTTTTACAACACATTTTACAAAGAAAACGGTGCCTCACGCGTTGGCGTTTTTGAGAGGGCACCGCATATGCATATAGCTTCCGAAAAAAAAAAAAAAAAAAAAAGCCGTTTGCGAAAATTCCCCGGCCAAAATTTCCAACCCGCCAAAAAGGTAACATCGGGACGTGACATTGGACCGGACCAATGTTTCCAACCCACAAGCAACATGATATTAGGAGGCCCCCTTGGCCGGATTTGCCTTGGAAGCCCACGTGCGAGATGAATAAGCCAAGCATCACCTGGCCAAAATTTCCACCCCGCTTCCAACATGATATCAAGGGACGACGCTATGCCAGGCCAATCTTTCCACCCCGCACACAGCATCAGCTTGCCGCTTGCCACCTGTCCAAGTGAACCAATTTGCTCACCCGGCCAGAACTTCCAACCTGCCCAAAGTAAAATATGCCCCAACGGCTTGATCTTTCTTTCGGCACCTGTCATCTCCATTGGCTTAGGCAATAAGCCCAAGTAACAAGGAGGAAAAGAACGCGAGCCAATACTTAGACTCGTTTCTGACTCTTCCAGTTGGATCATGACGTTAACGCACTGCTTCCATTCTTTCCATGCGTCTTGCCACGCCGACTTTGAATATTTGCACGTGACCCACGAGAGAATCTTGCGTTTTTGGAGAGTTTGATTTGGGCGCTTCGCCGTTTTCTTCACCCTTCGCGCCACTTCTCTTCCTGACCCCCTTCTTCTCATCCTTAGCCGTTTTGCACACGTCCTTCCACCTCATCGCGGTTTCATCTCATCACGTTCTTCTCTTGAACACCGCACTTCCCTGCACCTTGGACCTTTTGCCCTGCATCTTCTTTGTGCTCCACAACCTAGATCCGTTCTCCTCTCCGTCTCTTTGTCTTGGTCCTTCTTGACCTTATCCTGCTCCCTTGGCCTACATGTCACCCTGCACCTATGCATCCACCTTCCACCTCTTTGACTAACCTTGGCCACTTCTTCATCCACCGTTTCTCCTTGAAACCGTGGCCTTCTCATCCGGTCCTTGATCCTTCCTGCCGTTCTACCTAGCCTTGCCTTCCCTTCTTTCCCATCCACCATCTCCTCTTTTCCTTCCGCCGTTTCAACTTTACGTTCTGCCGTTTCCGCTTCATTCTTCGCCGTTTGCGCTTCACGCCTTGGCCTCATCACACGTCCTTTCATCCCCTTGGCCGTCATCACCTTCTCCCTTTCTTCTTCTTCTTCTTGCTTCATCCTCTGCCCTAAGGCTTCCCTTCGGGTCATGCCTATGCGTCTACCTGGACCTGCACCTGTCCACCTCCGTTTTCCCTTTATGTCTCTTGGCTTCACCTGATGCTCCAGCGCATCGTCGTTTTCCCTTTCCATCTTGGCATCCTCTCTGCACACGCCTCAGCGTTGCCACGGGCTTCTGATCGCTCGCTTGACCTTGCCCCAGTGCCGTTCCTCTTCTTCATCCAAACTTTCCAGTTGCCATTCCACTTCATCTTCCAAGCTTCCATCCTGAACCTGTTCGCCGTTTTGTCTCGCTTCCGCTCCCTTTCCTCCATTTGTGCCTTGCGCACTTTCCCGTTTCCTTCCCGCACCTTCCACGTTTTCATCGGTCACCCGCACGCCTTGTGCGTTTTCCTGACTTTGCTTCGGGCCTACCACGTCACTGGGTCTTCGGCCTGCACCTTCCGTGCTCCTTCTCCCGACCTCCTCACCTCAAGCGTTTGTTTGATTTTTCTTTGTTACAATGGCACTGCTCTTCGTTTCCTTTGCGCCACTCAAACCTTTCGCGCCTCCCATCTCCGTCGCCGTGCCTTTCACGTTCTCCTTGGTCACCTGTACGCCTTGAGCGTTCCTTTGAGTTTTCTCCGGGCCTACCACGTCACTGGGTCTTCGGCCTACACCTTGTGTGTTCCTTATCCCGACCTCCTCACCTTGAGCGTTTCTTTGATCTTTCTTTGGTACAATGGCACTGCTCTTCCTTTGCTTTGTGCCACTCGAATCTTTCGCGCTTCCCATCCCTGTCACCGTGCTTCTCGCGCCTCGGGTCTTCACCACGCCTATAGCGTCTCGGGGTTCTGCATCACCCGTTTTCCCAAACGTGACTCTGAGGTCACTGCTTCCACATCTCACACCTTCCGCGCCGTTTCCCACACATCTCACGGCTCCCACGCTGTTCTCTCGGGCTTCACACCCTGCATGCACCTCTCGGCTCCCATGCCGTTTCCCACGCACCTCACGGCTCCCACCCCATTCTCTTTGCACCTCACGGCTCCCGCACCGTTCACTTTGCACCTCACGGCTCCCACGCCGTTCTCTCGAGGCTTCCCGTCTCCTGGGACATCCATCACCTGTTTGCCGGTCGTTTTCCTTGGGGCACACCTTGCACTCCCACGACACGGTTCCGCTTCCCTGTTTCCACGATCCATCCCTTTTGTCTCTTTGGGCACCGTTTCAGATCCTGTTCTCCTTTTTGCTTGGGCCTGCCACCATTCCTGACTCCACCTGCGTCTTTCTTCCTCCTCCCAATCCTCATCTTCACTGTCACTTTCCGAGCCGCTTTCCGACTCATCCGATGTTTCATCCTCCGTTTCGCTCCCGGACTCCTCCACATCCTCTTCCAACTCTTTCTTCACATAGAGTTGCATCACTAGCTTGAAGACCACCATGAATTCACGGCGCCACTTGGCCGTTTTGCCCTCCGTATCATACCTTGACACAAGCCGCTGCAAGTACCCCATGTCCTTGCTCAGGAGGACGTTCACCCACTCTGGAACTGCCCTCATCACATCCACTGCGGCTTCCATCTCTGACTTCCCACTTCTCATTGCCCGTAGTATTGCATCCTTCCCTTGTGCGTAAGATTGACCTTGTCCATCACGTGACGCCATACCTCGATACAGGATCCTCCTCGAAGGCTCGCGATACCTTGAGGTTTGCTCTAATACCAAGTGTAAGGGCCCGGCGTTTCCAGACTTAGTCTCCGGTTTGCGAGCACCTTACGTCGGACCCGTTTCCGAGTCCCAGCCTCCCTTAACGTCTCTGCTGATACCAAATCCCCTTTATGCGCAGCTTATCCAACACGACCCCTGCCCAGGCCGTCCACCGTTTTTCCCCACTTAGCACCACGCCCCACTGGGCAAGCCCTTAGGCTTCAACACTTCGGTCTGCAAGATCACTCGGGTCTCCAAGACCCACAGGAACATCCACCGCGCAACGTCCTGTTCAGCCCACTTCCTTTCCCAGTTAACGGCCGTTACGTGGGTCGGCACGTTAGACCCCTTCGCCGTTCCCCTTTCTCTCTTGCACGGCTCCTCCTTGGCCGTTCCCCTTTGTCTTTCCCACGGCTCTCCCTTGGCCGTTCCCTTTTGACTTCCCCACTGCTCGTGGTTCAGTCCTTGACTGCCACCATCTCTGGCTCCACTGTCGCCGTTCTGGTATCAGGGCGTGAGTGCACGTGAACGTGAGCGGGGAACGGTGAGCAGCTCATTCCTTTCATACCACTGTAAATATTCGTGAACCGTTGTGTAACCCTCTAAGCAAGCTGGGCTAATGGTGGAACGTCGTGCGGTGGGCGTTCTGTGTGACTTGTGAATCGGGGAGGCTATCCAAGGAAGGTCAGGTGTTGCGCAGACCCGTGAGTCTGTGTGTCTTCACCGATAGACCGGGATACAAGCGGGGAGCTGGAACCGTTTGGGGAGCAGTGGCCCATGAAAGGGGCATGGGGATCAGAGGATCTGTGAACGGCGGTCTAGGGGAGGACGCGTCATGGTTGGGATTGGAAGCGGCCGTCTAGGTGCAGGACGTGCCAGGGCCCGTTTTGGCCAAAAAACGCAAGGGCGTCGCGGAACGTAAACGAGCTACGGATAGCTCCGGGTGTGTCTGGGGCTGGTGAGTCCTAGGTGCACCTGAGGTCAGCGGGTCGGGTCAAGAGATATCCGCTGCATAGAAGAAAATTCTAAGTCCCGAAGACCTGGTCCGTGACAATAGTCGCTGGCAGCCAGTGGCAGCCAGGCAGGGTGGCGGCTCCACTCGTCACAGATTCCGCTAAACACTCACGGCAGGGGGAGGGGGGGCATGGAGTGCGGGGGTGGGAGGGATGTCGCGCAAAGGAGGGGGGGGCATGGGGGTTGGGGGGGGGGGGATAACCAAGTGAGGAGATAGTTTAGGCAATACAGACGATCCGCCTCCTTGGTTAGCTCGACTTAGAACTCTGCGCTTGGTCACCTTCTGGTTCTGTGTTCGATTCCCGTGGGCGACTGGCCTTCCTTTTTGGCGGTTCGGCCAACTTTGGCGGCAGGGCCAACTTCTTTTGGCGGTCCTGCTAAACTTAGCTGGGGCTAAGTTTAGCTAGTCATAACTAGCCACTGAAGAGGTTTTCGAGAACAGGTTTCACAGGTGCCTTCCCCCTCTCAAGTTGAGTTTCTGGAGCAAGGGTGGAGCATTGGCGGTGCTTCACGGAGATTCAGCAAGCGGTCTTGGAGACGAGGGGATTTCAGGACTGTAGCTCTCGGGGAGAGATCCAGGCTCTTCTTTTGAGCGGCTGAAGGGCTCCAGCATCTTTGAAGGTGAAGGACACTCAGACCAGCAGAGGTTCCAGTCAGTAAGTCGGTGACAAACTCCGAGAGATCAAGTGATACTTTGGGGATCCCGGTAGGGGACCAAACCGGGGAGCAAAGGAAAAGAGAAAAAAGGTGAAAAAGTTTGGAGTGAAACTTTGCCCTCGTGACAGGGGGGGCATGGGGGGTGGGTGTGGGGGGGGGGGGTACGCGACATGCGTGCAAGGGGGGGGGGCATGGGGAGTGGGAGGGGGGGCGGGCGGGGGGGGGGGCATGGGGGGTGGGGGTGGGGGGGGTACGCGACATGCGCGCAAGGGAAAGAGGGGGGGGGGGCATGGGGGTTGGGGGGGGGGGGGCATGTAACGGGTGGCCCGTTGACAAGGGACTGAGCCTCAGTCCATCCCTCCTTCATCAACTACCTTTTTGACTCGACTTCGGCAACATCTCTTGGGTCAAGGGAATGGTGACCCTTGACATCCTTCCACCTAACCAAGGGGAGCAGCCCATGGTGAGTTTGGACCCAACCTTAGCCTTGAGGAGGTTCAATTCAAACGGGATTTTGAGTTGATTGGCCCTCAAGGTGGCTGTTGGAGAGGAAGGTACCAAAAGCCTTAATGGCAGCTGAACGTTGGAGAAAGAGAGGAGAAAGACTCCCTCCAAAAATACAAACACACACACACGCGGGATTCAGCAGGGGCTGGAGAGCAGAATACTCAGAGAGAAAGCAGCAGACTGAGAGAGAACTCAGAGAGCTCAGACCAGAATGGTGAGCAGGCCAGAGCTGGGAGAGAAGCTGCAGAGCTGAGAGCTCTTGTAATCCTGAGGGAGAGAGTGTGAGGTTTTTGCCTCTTCTTATCAATGTAATCTGCCCTGTGGCGTTTTGTCCACAGGGCCTCCTTCCTTTTGGAATACCATAATACGAGTTTTTGGTGTTATGGAAGAGGAGGTTTTTGTGTAAGATGCATTGCTCGTTCCCCCCCCCCCTGCGACGAGTTGTGATCTGCAGGTGGCGAGCAAGGCTGCCCTTCAAACCAAGGCTTCCCCTCGGCTTGGGGAAGAGTCCCTCGAAAGGGCGTGGCGAACAGAAGGCTGTGCAGGTCGTGGTGAAGGTCGCCATGCTCGTATGAAGGAGGGCGTCATCGATGCAGAAGGCCGTGTGTGAAGCGTAGGGAGCCATCTGGTCCCAGAACTCGTGGAGGCTCAGAGACACCTCCAAGTACCTCCCCTACCAAACGGCAGGAAGTGCAGCATCCGGATCTCAGAGAACGCAAGCTCTGAGATCCCGCCATCCATTGACGGAAACGGACGGAACTGCAGTTCCGTCACGTCCCCGGCGTGGAGGCCTAACTCAGAAGCACTAAGGCTCCATTCAAGGAGCCCCTTGGTACACAGAAGCACCTCCGCGACACGATCACGTGGCCGAGCCCACGTTAATAGCGGAGCCCCCGTTTGTGTGCGCCAGCTGAACGGAGTTGTGGAGCGTTGACGGAAACCCGTCGACGGAAGCCGACGGAAAGAGACGAAAAAAACGAGAAGGGATACCCCGGTCGATCGCGTGCTTGAACGCCGGTCACCTCTCGTCAGTAGAAGCTCCAGGAGCCAGGGAAGAAGTGCGACGAGCGCCATCGCCGATTCGACGTGTGCATGGTGGAGACGACGGGTCGCCATAGCCAGAAGCCAAAAGCTTCTATAAAAGCATATGCTACAACATATATCACAAGCAAGGCCACGGCCCGGGTGGCTAGCCGGGTCGTGAAGGGTTCTGACTTATAGCCAGGGGGTTCTGCGTTCGAATCCGGCGGTGGGAAGACAGGTCGCAAGCCAACGAGGGGGCCGACCCCATTTTGCCGTTTGATCGAGGACAAGCTATAACCAAGGTGGTGCGCTTAGTTACACCAACCGAGCGGTTGGCGGCGTGGTTAGCTTGGTGGTTTCTCGAAGCATAAGTCGCGGGTTCGAATCCACAGCCCGTCTGCGTGGAGAAGGGAGCTTTTGGCGCGTGGAGAGAGCTGGTCACGATATATAACCAAGAGGGAGACTACCATAGGTAATACCTATGAGTCGTCCCCTTGGTTAGCTCAACTCAGAGCTCTGCGCTTGGTTTCCTCTAGGTCTTGTGTTCGATTCCTGCGGGCGGCTGGCCTATCTTTTTGGCGGTTCGGCCAACTTTGGCGGTAGGCTAGAATTTTGGCGGTTCTACTAAACTTAGCTGGGGCTAAGTTTAGTTAGTCATAACTAGCTGCTGAAGAGCTTTTGAAGAACAGGTTTCACAGGTGTCTCTCCCCCCTCTTGTTTGGAGTTTCTGGAGCAAGAGTGAAGCATTGGCGGTGCTTCACGGAGATTCAACAAGCAGTCTTGGAAACGAGGGGATTTCAAGACCGTAGCCTCCGGAAAGCAGTCCATGCTCTTCTTTTGAGCATCCAGGGGACTCAAGCACCTTTGTGAAGCTGAAGGACATCTAGTCCAGCAGGGGTTCCAGCCAGTGAGTCGGTGGCCACTCCGAGAGGTCAAGTGTGGTACTTCAGGGATCCCGGTAGGGGACCAAACCGGGGAGCAAAGGAGAAGAGAAAAAAGTGAAAAGTTTGGAGAGAACTTTGCCCTCGTGACAGTGGTATCAGAGCTGAAGAACTGAGCGGAGTCAGTTCCACCCGAAGGTATCAGCTTGATAGGAGCGGACAGATTTCTCTCACTGACAGTTCAGCTCATTTGAAGGATAAATTTCATGGATGATTCCAATGAAATAGATGGTGCTGAGCCCAGCAAAACCAGGAGCAGAACTAAAGGCAAGTTCCGTGAACACGAAGCGAGGCTTGAGGCCGTAGAGCATGCTTTAGCGGAGCTGCAGGCCAGCCAGGGGCTGCTACAGCAGCAACTCTCGGAAGCCAAGATAGAGCTTGCCCATGTGATGAGCAAGCTGATCAAGGATGAAGGAGCTGCACCACTTGGGAAGCATCGGATCAAGATCAAGGAGCCCGAACCATACACGGGCGCACGGGAAGTCAAGGTATTGGAGAATTTTCTGTATGATATGCAACAGTACCTTTCCCTTGCCAAGATCACCGAGCCCCAAGAGCAAGTGCTCCATGCCTCAACTTATCTGGTGGATGATGCCAAGCTTTGGTGGAGGAACTACAAAGAGGATGAGAGGATCCACCGCAACACCTACACGGTTTCTACGTGGGAGGAGCTCTCACAACGGCTGAGACTACAGTTTCTACCCTCCGACATCGAATGGAAGGCTCGGGATGCCTTGAACAGTCTCAAGCACACCGGAACATTGAGAGACTTCATCAAAGCTCACTCCTCTCTCATGTTGCAGATCAAGGAGATGAGTGAAGCCGATCGGCTGTACTACTTCATCAAAAGGCTGAAGCCTTGGGCGCATGATGAGCTCATGAGGGAGCATGTGAAGACAGTGGCGGAGGCCTACGAGGTAGCGGACCGCCTCACCGATTGGCAAGAGAAGCAACACGGTGGAGAGAGACAAGGCCAAGCCAAGCCAAGTGAACAAGGGGTTGCCCCTTCCGAGAAGAGGAAGTTCAAGAAGTTTGGCCCCAAGAAGAAGTACCGACCTATGGGAGAGAGCCCAGCGGAGCAGGTCAAACCGGAGGTTGCTGCAGCTCAGAAAGGGAAAAGTACAGCGGGTACTGTTCAGCCCAAGAGTAGCGTGGGGTCAGCCAAAGCTTCGACAAGCCATTCAGCTCCGAAAGGGAGTGGCTGTTACATCTGTACGGGAGCCCATTTTGCCAGGGACTGCCCTATGAGACAGTCACTTCAGACCATCCAAGAGGTTGAGGATGGGCAGCCCACTCAAACTATGACACCCCTTCAGCTTCTAGGAGCTATGAGTGAAGAGAAGGCAGCATCCGGTCTGCTGTTCATTACTGTGGCGGTAAATGGACGCTCTGTGAGAGCTATGGTGGACAGTGGAGCTAGCCACAACTTCATCACTCCCAAGAAAGCCAAGGAGATCGGGCTGAAAGCTGAGTTCTGTAAAGGCAAGGTCATGAAGACTGTGAACACTCCAGGGCAAGCAGTGGTCAAGGTGGCTAGAGGAGTGAGCATCCAAGCAGGGAGCTGCTCTCACAGGTCTGAGTTTTCCATAGTGGAGATGGACGACTTCGACATGGTGCTCGGACAAACATGGTTGAGGGCCAACAGGGTCCTCATCAACAGCCATGATGAGCAGCTCATCTTCTGCAAGGATGAGGGTTGGGAGGTGGTCAAAGCCTCGAAGCAAGTAGGAGGTACCTTGCCCCAACTCCTCTCAGCCATGCCATTGCAGGAAGCAGTCAGGACAGGCAGTGCAGCCTACCTAGTGGCTCTGGAAGAGCATGAGCAAGTCTCAGTTCCATCTGTGGAACACGTGCCAAAGAGAGAACCAGGGTTGCTGGAAAAGGGCACGGAGGTCCTATCAAGAGAGCATCCAAAGGAGCTTCTTCCTCAGCGGGAGGATGACCAGGAAGTGCAGGTATGCTCAGAATTAGACCCTCCAACCGAGGCATCTAACAGGTTGGAACAGCAAGAGAATGTGGGTAAGGATGCCTATGTGAAGACTTGCCTCCGTGGTGGGCAAGCTGAATCTGATGAAGGTGACAGTGAGCTGCGAGCTCCTGCTGCATCAGTACCATCTTCTGCAGGGGGAGCAGCTCCAGTAGGAGAAGCCATCCACAAGGAGTGGAAGAAAAGGCTGAGATCGGCCCGGGAGCAGCTGGGTACAGATCAGGAAAAGGATCCAGATCAGGAGCAGCGGGATAGAGGTCCGGCCCTAGTGATGGATCAAGGAGATGGTGAAGTCCTCGAGAGCATCATGGCACACCGAGATAGACCGAACCAGTTCGGGGCTAACCGGTTGTACCTATGTCACTGGAGGGAGCAGCCTTCAAGTGGAGACTCGTGGAGGACGGAACCTACTCTAAGGCGGTTCGTGGACATCGTGCGCGGCTACAATGAGTCACACCCCTTCCCAAAGAAGCGAGGGAGCCAGAGTAAGAGGGGGGGGAATGTAACGGGTGGCCCGTTGACAAGGGACTGAGCCTCAGTCCATCCCTCCTTCATCAACTACCTTTTTGACTCGACTTCGGCAACATCTCTTGGGTCAAGGGAATGGTGACCCTTGACATCCTTCCACCTAACCAAGGGGAGCAGCCCATGGTGAGTTTGGACCCAACCTTAGCCTTGAGGAGGTTCAATTCAAACGGGATTTTGAGTTGATTGGCCCTCAAGGTGGCTGTTGGAGAGGAAGGTACCAAAAGCCTTAATGGCAGCTGAACGTTGGAGAAAGAGAGGAGAAAGACTCCCTCCAAAAATACAAACACACACACACGCGGGATTCAGCAGGGGCTGGAGAGCAGAATACTCAGAGAGAAAGCAGCAGACTGAGAGAGAACTCAGAGAGCTCAGACCAGAATGGTGAGCAGGCCAGAGCTGGGAGAGAAGCTGCAGAGCTGAGAGCTCTTGTAATCCTGAGGGAGAGAGTGTGAGGTTTTTGCCTCTTCTTATCAATGTAATCTGCCCTGTGGCGTTTTGTCCACAGGGCCTCCTTCCTTTTGGAATACCATAATACGAGTTTTTGGTGTTATGGAAGAGGAGGTTTTTGTGTAAGATGCATTGCTCGTTCCCCCCCCCCCTGCGACGAGTTGTGATCTGCAGGTGGCGAGCAAGGCTGCCCTTCAAACCAAGGCTTCCCCTCGGCTTGGGGAAGAGTCCCTCGAAAGGGCGTGGCGAACAGAAGGCTGTGCAGGTCGTGGTGAAGGTCGCCATGCTCGTATGAAGGAGGGCGTCATCGATGCAGAAGGCCGTGTGTGAAGCGTAGGGAGCCATCTGGTCCCAGAACTCGTGGAGGCTCAGAGACACCTCCAAGTACCTCCCCTACCAAACGGCAGGAAGTGCAGCATCCGGATCTCAGAGAACGCAAGCTCTGAGATCCCGCCATCCATTGACGGAAACGGACGGAACTGCAGTTCCGTCACGTCCCCGGCGTGGAGGCCTAACTCAGAAGCACTAAGGCTCCATTCAAGGAGCCCCTTGGTACACAGAAGCACCTCCGCGACACGATCACGTGGCCGAGCCCACGTTAATAGCGGAGCCCCCGTTTGTGTGCGCCAGCTGAACGGAGTTGTGGAGCGTTGACGGAAACCCGTCGACGGAAGCCGACGGAAAGAGACGAAAAAAACGAGAAGGGATACCCCGGTCGATCGCGTGCTTGAACGCCGGTCACCTCTTGTCAGTAGAAGCTCCAGGAGCCAGGGAAGAAGTGCGACGAGCGCCATCGCCGATTCGACGTGTGCATGGTGGAGACGACGGGTCGCCATAGCCAGAAGCCAAAAGCTTCTATAAAAGCATATGCTACAACATATATCACAAGCAAGGCCACGGCCCGGGTGGCTAGCCGGGTCGTGAAGGGTTCTGACTTATAGCCAGGGGGTTCTGCGTTCGAATCCGGCGGTGGGAAGACAGGTCGCAAGCCAACGAGGGGGCCGACCCCATTTTGCCGTTTGATCGAGGACAAGCTATAACCAAGGTGGTGCGCTTAGTTACACCAACCGAGCGGTTGGCGGCGTGGTTAGCTTGGTGGTTTCTCGAAGCATAAGTCGCGGGTTCGAATCCACAGCCCGTCTGCGTGGAGAAGGGAGCTTTTGGCGCGTGGAGAGAGCTGGTCACGATATATAACCAAGAGGGAGACTACCATAGGTAATACCTATGAGTCGTCCCCTTGGTTAGCTCAACTCAGAGCTCTGCGCTTGGTTTCCTCTAGGTCTTGTGTTCGATTCCTGCGGGCGGCTGGCCTATCTTTTTGGCGGTTCGGCCAACTTTGGCGGTAGGCTAGAATTTTGGCGGTTCTACTAAACTTAGCTGGGGCTAAGTTTAGTTAGTCATAACTAGCTGCTGAAGAGCTTTTGAAGAACAGGTTTCACAGGTGTCTCTCCCCCCTCTTGTTTGGAGTTTCTGGAGCAAGAGTGAAGCATTGGCGGTGCTTCACGGAGATTCAACAAGCAGTCTTGGAAACGAGGGGATTTCAAGACCGTAGCCTCCGGAAAGCAGTCCATGCTCTTCTTTTGAGCATCCAGGGGACTCAAGCACCTTTGTGAAGCTGAAGGACATCTAGTCCAGCAGGGGTTCCAGCCAGTGAGTCGGTGGCCACTCCGAGAGGTCAAGTGTGGTACTTCAGGGATCCCGGTAGGGGACCAAACCGGGGAGCAAAGGAGAAGAGAAAAAAGTGAAAAGTTTGGAGAGAACTTTGCCCTCGTGACAGTGGTATCAGAGCTGAAGAACTGAGCGGAGTCAGTTCCACCCGAAGGTATCAGCTTGATAGGAGCGGACAGATTTCTCTCACTGACAGTTCAGCTCATTTGAAGGATAAATTTCATGGATGATTCCAATGAAATAGATGGTGCTGAGCCCAGCAAAACCAGGAGCAGAACTAAAGGCAAGTTCCGTGAACACGAAGCGAGGCTTGAGGCCGTAGAGCATGCTTTAGCGGAGCTGCAGGCCAGCCAGGGGCTGCTACAGCAGCAACTCTCGGAAGCCAAGATAGAGCTTGCCCATGTGATGAGCAAGCTGATCAAGGATGAAGGAGCTGCACCACTTGGGAAGCATCGGATCAAGCTCAAGGAGCCCGAACCATACACGGGCGCACGGGAAGTCAAGGTATTGGAGAATTTTCTGTATGATATGCAACAGTACCTTTCCCTTGCCAAGATCACCGAGCCCCAAGAGCAAGTGCTCCATGCCTCAACTTATCTGGTGGATGATGCCAAGCTTTGGTGGAGGAACTACAAAGAGGATGAGAGGATCCACCGCAACACCTACACGGTTTCTACGTGGGAGGAGCTCTCACAACGGCTGAGACTACAGTTTCTACCCTCCGACATCGAATGGAAGGCTCGGGATGCCTTGAACAGTCTCAAGCACACCGGAACATTGAGAGACTTCATCAAAGCTCACTCCTCTCTCATGTTGCAGATCAAGGAGATGAGTGAAGCCGATCGGCTGTACTACTTCATCAAAAGGCTGAAGCCTTGGGCGCATGATGAGCTCATGAGGGAGCATGTGAAGACAGTGGCGGAGGCCTACGAGGTAGCGGACCGCCTCACCGATTGGCAAGAGAAGCAACACGGTGGAGAGAGACAAGGCCAAGCCAAGCCAAGTGAACAAGGGGTTGCCCCTTCCGAGAAGAGGAAGTTCAAGAAGTTTGGCCCCAAGAAGAAGTACCGACCTATGGGAGAGAGCCCAGCGGAGCAGGTCAAACCGGAGGTTGCTGCAGCTCAGAAAGGGAAAAGTACAGCGGGTACTGTTCAGCCCAAGAGTAGCGTGGGGTCAGCCAAAGCTTCGACAAGCCATTCAGCTCCGAAAGGGAGTGGCTGTTACATCTGTACGGGAGCCCATTTTGCCAGGGACTGCCCTATGAGACAGTCACTTCAGACCATCCAAGAGGTTGAGGATGGGCAGCCCACTCAAACTATGACACCCCTTCAGCTTCTAGGAGCTATGAGTGAAGAGAAGGCAGCATCCGGTCTGCTGTTCATTACTGTGGCGGTAAATGGACGCTCTGTGAGAGCTATGGTGGACAGTGGAGCTAGCCACAACTTCATCACTCCCAAGAAAGCCAAGGAGATCGGGCTGAAAGCTGAGTTCTGTAAAGGCAAGGTCATGAAGACTGTGAACACTCCAGGGCAAGCAGTGGTCAAGGTGGCTAGAGGAGTGAGCATCCAAGCAGGGAGCTGCTCTCACAGGTCTGAGTTTTCCATAGTGGAGATGGACGACTTCGACATGGTGCTCGGACAAACATGGTTGAGGGCCAACAGGGTCCTCATCAACAGCCATGATGAGCAGCTCATCTTCTGCAAGGATGAGGGTTGGGAGGTGGTCAAAGCCTCGAAGCAAGTAGGAGGTACCTTGCCCCAACTCCTCTCAGCCATGCCATTGCAGGAAGCAGTCAGGACAGGCAGTGCAGCCTACCTAGTGGCTCTGGAAGAGCATGAGCAAGTCTCAGTTCCATCTGTGGAACACGTGCCAAAGAGAGAACCAGGGTTGCTGGAAAAGGGCACGGAGGTCCTATCAAGAGAGCATCCAAAGGAGCTTCTTCCTCAGCGGGAGGATGACCAGGAAGTGCAGGTATGCTCAGAATTAGACCCTCCAACCGAGGCATCTAACAGGTTGGAACAGCAAGAGAATGTGGGTAAGGATGCCTATGTGAAGACTTGCCTCCGTGGTGGGCAAGCTGAATCTGATGAAGGTGACAGTGAGCTGCGAGCTCCTGCTGCATCAGTACCATCTTCTGCAGGGGGAGCAGCTCCAGTAGGAGAAGCCATCCACAAGGAGTGGAAGAAAAGGCTGAGATCGGCCCGGGAGCAGCTGGGTACAGATCAGGAAAAGGATCCAGATCAGGAGCAGCGGGATAGAGGTCCGGCCCTAGTGATGGATCAAGGAGATGGTGAAGTCCTCGAGAGCATCATGGCACACCGAGATAGACCGAACCAGTTCGGGGCTAACCGGTTGTACCTATGTCACTGGAGGGAGCAGCCTTCAAGTGGAGACTCGTGGAGGACGGAACCTACTCTAAGGCGGTTCGTGGACATCGTGCGCGGCTACAATGAGTCACACCCCTTCCCAAAGAAGCGAGGGAGCCAGAGTAAGAGGGGGGGGAATGTAACGGGTGGCCCGTTGACAAGGGACTGAGCCTCAGTCCATCCCTCCTTCATCAACTACCTTTTTGACTCGACTTCGGCAACATCTCTTGGGTCAAGGGAATGGTGACCCTTGACATCCTTCCACCTAACCAAGGGGAGCAGCCCATGGTGAGTTTGGACCCAACCTTAGCCTTGAGGAGGTTCAATTCAAACGGGATTTTGAGTTGATTGGCCCTCAAGGTGGCTGTTGGAGAGGAAGGTACCAAAAGCCTTAATGGCAGCTGAACGTTGGAGAAAGAGAGGAGAAAGACTCCCTCCAAAAATACAAACACACACACACGCGGGATTCAGCAGGGGCTGGAGAGCAGAATACTCAGAGAGAAAGCAGCAGACTGAGAGAGAACTCAGAGAGCTCAGACCAGAATGGTGAGCAGGCCAGAGCTGGGAGAGAAGCTGCAGAGCTGAGAGCTCTTGTAATCCTGAGGGAGAGAGTGTGAGGTTTTTGCCTCTTCTTATCAATGTAATCTGCCCTGTGGCGTTTTGTCCACAGGGCCTCCTTCCTTTTGGAATACCATAATACGAGTTTTTGGTGTTATGGAAGAGGAGGTTTTTGTGTAAGATGCATTGCTCGTTCCCCCCCCCCCTGCGACGAGTTGTGATCTGCAGGTGGCGAGCAAGGCTGCCCTTCAAACCAAGGCTTCCCCTCGGCTTGGGGAAGAGTCCCTCGAAAGGGCGTGGCGAACAGAAGGCTGTGCAGGTCGTGGTGAAGGTCGCCATGCTCGTATGAAGGAGGGCGTCATCGATGCAGAAGGCCGTGTGTGAAGCGTAGGGAGCCATCTGGTCCCAGAACTCGTGGAGGCTCAGAGACACCTCCAAGTACCTCCCCTACCAAACGGCAGGAAGTGCAGCATCCGGATCTCAGAGAACGCAAGCTCTGAGATCCCGCCATCCATTGACGGAAACGGACGGAACTGCAGTTCCGTCACGTCCCCGGCGTGGAGGCCTAACTCAGAAGCACTAAGGCTCCATTCAAGGAGCCCCTTGGTACACAGAAGCACCTCCGCGACACGATCACGTGGCCGAGCCCACGTTAATAGCGGAGCCCCCGTTTGTGTGCGCCAGCTGAACGGAGTTGTGGAGCGTTGACGGAAACCCGTCGACGGAAGCCGACGGAAAGAGACGAAAAAAACGAGAAGGGATACCCCGGTCGATCGCGTGCTTGAACGCCGGTCACCTCTCGTCAGTAGAAGCTCCAGGAGCCAGGGAAGAAGTGCGACGAGCGCCATCGCCGATTCGACGTGTGCATGGTGGAGACGACGGGTCGCCATAGCCAGAAGCCAAAAGCTTCTATAAAAGCATATGCTACAACATATATCACAAGCAAGGCCACGGCCCGGGTGGCTAGCCGGGTCGTGAAGGGTTCTGACTTATAGCCAGGGGGTTCTGCGTTCGAATCCGGCGGTGGGAAGACAGGTCGCAAGCCAACGAGGGGGCCGACCCCATTTTGCCGTTTGATCGAGGACAAGCTATAACCAAGGTGGTGCGCTTAGTTACACCAACCGAGCGGTTGGCGGCGTGGTTAGCTTGGTGGTTTCTCGAAGCATAAGTCGCGGGTTCGAATCCACAGCCCGTCTGCGTGGAGAAGGGAGCTTTTGGCGCGTGGAGAGAGCTGGTCACGATATATAACCAAGAGGGAGACTACCATAGGTAATACCTATGAGTCGTCCCCTTGGTTAGCTCAACTCAGAGCTCTGCGCTTGGTTTCCTCTAGGTCTTGTGTTCGATTCCTGCGGGCGGCTGGCCTATCTTTTTGGCGGTTCGGCCAACTTTGGCGGTAGGCTAGAATTTTGGCGGTTCTACTAAACTTAGCTGGGGCTAAGTTTAGTTAGTCATAACTAGCTGCTGAAGAGCTTTTGAAGAACAGGTTTCACAGGTGTCTCTCCCCCCTCTTGTTTGGAGTTTCTGGAGCAAGAGTGAAGCATTGGCGGTGCTTCACGGAGATTCAACAAGCAGTCTTGGAAACGAGGGGATTTCAAGACCGTAGCCTCCGGAAAGCAGTCCATGCTCTTCTTTTGAGCATCCAGGGGACTCAAGCACCTTTGTGAAGCTGAAGGACATCTAGTCCAGCAGGGGTTCCAGCCAGTGAGTCGGTGGCCACTCCGAGAGGTCAAGTGTGGTACTTCAGGGATCCCGGTAGGGGACCAAACCGGGGAGCAAAGGAGAAGAGAAAAAAGTGAAAAGTTTGGAGAGAACTTTGCCCTCGTGACAGTGGTATCAGAGCTGAAGAACTGAGCGGAGTCAGTTCCACCCGAAGGTATCAGCTTGATAGGAGCGGACAGATTTCTCTCACTGACAGTTCAGCTCATTTGAAGGATAAATTTCATGGATGATTCCAATGAAATAGATGGTGCTGAGCCCAGCAAAACCAGGAGCAGAACTAAAGGCAAGTTCCGTGAACACGAAGCGAGGCTTGAGGCCGTAGAGCATGCTTTAGCGGAGCTGCAGGCCAGCCAGGGGCTGCTACAGCAGCAACTCTCGGAAGCCAAGATAGAGCTTGCCCATGTGATGAGCAAGCTGATCAAGGATGAAGGAGCTGCACCACTTGGGAAGCATCGGATCAAGCTCAAGGAGCCCGAACCATACACGGGCGCACGGGAAGTCAAGGTATTGGAGAATTTTCTGTATGATATGCAACAGTACCTTTCCCTTGCCAAGATCACCGAGCCCCAAGAGCAAGTGCTCCATGCCTCAACTTATCTGGTGGATGATGCCAAGCTTTGGTGGAGGAACTACAAAGAGGATGAGAGGATCCACCGCAACACCTACACGGTTTCTACGTGGGAGGAGCTCTCACAACGGCTGAGACTACAGTTTCTACCCTCCGACATCGAATGGAAGGCTCGGGATGCCTTGAACAGTCTCAAGCACACCGGAACATTGAGAGACTTCATCAAAGCTCACTCCTCTCTCATGTTGCAGATCAAGGAGATGAGTGAAGCCGATCGGCTGTACTACTTCATCAAAAGGCTGAAGCCTTGGGCGCATGATGAGCTCATGAGGGAGCATGTGAAGACAGTGGCGGAGGCCTACGAGGTAGCGGACCGCCTCACCGATTGGCAAGAGAAGCAACACGGTGGAGAGAGACAAGGCCAAGCCAAGCCAAGTGAACAAGGGGTTGCCCCTTCCGAGAAGAGGAAGTTCAAGAAGTTTGGCCCCAAGAAGAAGTACCGACCTATGGGAGAGAGCCCAGCGGAGCAGGTCAAACCGGAGGTTGCTGCAGCTCAGAAAGGGAAAAGTACAGCGGGTACTGTTCAGCCCAAGAGTAGCGTGGGGTCAGCCAAAGCTTCGACAAGCCATTCAGCTCCGAAAGGGAGTGGCTGTTACATCTGTACGGGAGCCCATTTTGCCAGGGACTGCCCTATGAGACAGTCACTTCAGACCATCCAAGAGGTTGAGGATGGGCAGCCCACTCAAACTATGACACCCCTTCAGCTTCTAGGAGCTATGAGTGAAGAGAAGGCAGCATCCGGTCTGCTGTTCATTACTGTGGCGGTAAATGGACGCTCTGTGAGAGCTATGGTGGACAGTGGAGCTAGCCACAACTTCATCACTCCCAAGAAAGCCAAGGAGATCGGGCTGAAAGCTGAGTTCTGTAAAGGCAAGGTCATGAAGACTGTGAACACTCCAGGGCAAGCAGTGGTCAAGGTGGCTAGAGGAGTGAGCATCCAAGCAGGGAGCTGCTCTCACAGGTCTGAGTTTTCCATAGTGGAGATGGACGACTTCGACATGGTGCTCGGACAAACATGGTTGAGGGCCAACAGGGTCCTCATCAACAGCCATGATGAGCAGCTCATCTTCTGCAAGGATGAGGGTTGGGAGGTGGTCAAAGCCTCGAAGCAAGTAGGAGGTACCTTGCCCCAACTCCTCTCAGCCATGCCATTGCAGGAAGCAGTCAGGACAGGCAGTGCAGCCTACCTAGTGGCTCTGGAAGAGCATGAGCAAGTCTCAGTTCCATCTGTGGAACACGTGCCAAAGAGAGAACCAGGGTTGCTGGAAAAGGGCACGGAGGTCCTATCAAGAGAGCATCCAAAGGAGCTTCTTCCTCAGCGGGAGGATGACCAGGAAGTGCAGGTATGCTCAGAATTAGACCCTCCAACCGAGGCATCTAACAGGTTGGAACAGCAAGAGAATGTGGGTAAGGATGCCTATGTGAAGACTTGCCTCCGTGGTGGGCAAGCTGAATCTGATGAAGGTGACAGTGAGCTGCGAGCTCCTGCTGCATCAGTACCATCTTCTGCAGGGGGAGCAGCTCCAGTAGGAGAAGCCATCCACAAGGAGTGGAAGAAAAGGCTGAGATCGGCCCGGGAGCAGCTGGGTACAGATCAGGAAAAGGATCCAGATCAGGAGCAGCGGGATAGAGGTCCGGCCCTAGTGATGGATCAAGGAGATGGTGAAGTCCTCGAGAGCATCATGGCACACCGAGATAGACCGAACCAGTTCGGGGCTAACCGGTTGTACCTATGTCACTGGAGGGAGCAGCCTTCAAGTGGAGACTCGTGGAGGACGGAACCTACTCTAAGGCGGTTCGTGGACATCGTGCGCGGCTACAATGAGTCACACCCCTTCCCAAAGAAGCGAGGGAGCCAGAGTAAGAGGGGGGGGAATGTAACGGGTGGCCCGTTGACAAGGGACTGAGCCTCAGTCCATCCCTCCTTCATCAACTACCTTTTTGACTCGACTTCGGCAACATCTCTTGGGTCAAGGGAATGGTGACCCTTGACATCCTTCCACCTAACCAAGGGGAGCAGCCCATGGTGAGTTTGGACCCAACCTTAGCCTTGAGGAGGTTCAATTCAAACGGGATTTTGAGTTGATTGGCCCTCAAGGTGGCTGTTGGAGAGGAAGGTACCAAAAGCCTTAATGGCAGCTGAACGTTGGAGAAAGAGAGGAGAAAGACTCCCTCCAAAAATACAAACACACACACACGCGGGATTCAGCAGGGGCTGGAGAGCAGAATACTCAGAGAGAAAGCAGCAGACTGAGAGAGAACTCAGAGAGCTCAGACCAGAATGGTGAGCAGGCCAGAGCTGGGAGAGAAGCTGCAGAGCTGAGAGCTCTTGTAATCCTGAGGGAGAGAGTGTGAGGTTTTTGCCTCTTCTTATCAATGTAATCTGCCCTGTGGCGTTTTGTCCACAGGGCCTCCTTCCTTTTGGAATACCATAATACGAGTTTTTGGTGTTATGGAAGAGGAGGTTTTTGTGTAAGATGCATTGCTCGTTCCCCCCCCCCCTGCGACGAGTTGTGATCTGCAGGTGGCGAGCAAGGCTGCCCTTCAAACCAAGGCTTCCCCTCGGCTTGGGGAAGAGTCCCTCGAAAGGGCGTGGCGAACAGAAGGCTGTGCAGGTCGTGGTGAAGGTCGCCATGCTCGTATGAAGGAGGGCGTCATCGATGCAGAAGGCCGTGTGTGAAGCGTAGGGAGCCATCTGGTCCCAGAACTCGTGGAGGCTCAGAGACACCTCCAAGTACCTCCCCTACCAAACGGCAGGAAGTGCAGCATCCGGATCTCAGAGAACGCAAGCTCTGAGATCCCGCCATCCATTGACGGAAACGGACGGAACTGCAGTTCCGTCACGTCCCCGGCGTGGAGGCCTAACTCAGAAGCACTAAGGCTCCATTCAAGGAGCCCCTTGGTACACAGAAGCACCTCCGCGACACGATCACGTGGCCGAGCCCACGTTAATAGCGGAGCCCCCGTTTGTGTGCGCCAGCTGAACGGAGTTGTGGAGCGTTGACGGAAACCCGTCGACGGAAGCCGACGGAAAGAGACGAAAAAAACGAGAAGGGATACCCCGGTCGATCGCGTGCTTGAACGCCGGTCACCTCTCGTCAGTAGAAGCTCCAGGAGCCAGGGAAGAAGTGCGACGAGCGCCATCGCCGATTCGACGTGTGCATGGTGGAGACGACGGGTCGCCATAGCCAGAAGCCAAAAGCTTCTATAAAAGCATATGCTACAACATATATCACAAGCAAGGCCACGGCCCGGGTGGCTAGCCGGGTCGTGAAGGGTTCTGACTTATAGCCAGGGGGTTCTGCGTTCGAATCCGGCGGTGGGAAGACAGGTCGCAAGCCAACGAGGGGGCCGACCCCATTTTGCCGTTTGATCGAGGACAAGCTATAACCAAGGTGGTGCGCTTAGTTACACCAACCGAGCGGTTGGCGGCGTGGTTAGCTTGGTGGTTTCTCGAAGCATAAGTCGCGGGTTCGAATCCACAGCCCGTCTGCGTGGAGAAGGGAGCTTTTGGCGCGTGGAGAGAGCTGGTCACGATATATAACCAAGAGGGAGACTACCATAGGTAATACCTATGAGTCGTCCCCTTGGTTAGCTCAACTCAGAGCTCTGCGCTTGGTTTCCTCTAGGTCTTGTGTTCGATTCCTGCGGGCGGCTGGCCTATCTTTTTGGCGGTTCGGCCAACTTTGGCGGTAGGCTAGAATTTTGGCGGTTCTACTAAACTTAGCTGGGGCTAAGTTTAGTTAGTCATAACTAGCTGCTGAAGAGCTTTTGAAGAACAGGTTTCACAGGTGTCTCTCCCCCCTCTTGTTTGGAGTTTCTGGAGCAAGAGTGAAGCATTGGCGGTGCTTCACGGAGATTCAACAAGCAGTCTTGGAAACGAGGGGATTTCAAGACCGTAGCCTCCGGAAAGCAGTCCATGCTCTTCTTTTGAGCATCCAGGGGACTCAAGCACCTTTGTGAAGCTGAAGGACATCTAGTCCAGCAGGGGTTCCAGCCAGTGAGTCGGTGGCCACTCCGAGAGGTCAAGTGTGGTACTTCAGGGATCCCGGTAGGGGACCAAACCGGGGAGCAAAGGAGAAGAGAAAAAAGTGAAAAGTTTGGAGAGAACTTTGCCCTCGTGACAGTGGTATCAGAGCTGAAGAACTGAGCGGAGTCAGTTCCACCCGAAGGTATCAGCTTGATAGGAGCGGACAGATTTCTCTCACTGACAGTTCAGCTCATTTGAAGGATAAATTTCATGGATGATTCCAATGAAATAGATGGTGCTGAGCCCAGCAAAACCAGGAGCAGAACTAAAGGCAAGTTCCGTGAACACGAAGCGAGGCTTGAGGCCGTAGAGCATGCTTTAGCGGAGCTGCAGGCCAGCCATGGGGCTGCTACAGCAGCAACTCTCGGAAGCCAAGATAGAGCTTGCCCATGTGATGAGCAAGCTGATCAAGGATGAAGGAGCTGCACCACTTGGGAAGCATCGGATCAAGCTCAAGGAGCCCGAACCATACACGGGCGCACGGGAAGTCAAGGTATTGGAGAATTTTCTGTATGATATGCAACAGTACCTTTCCCTTGCCAAGATCACCGAGCCCCAAGAGCAAGTGCTCCATGCCTCAACTTATCTGGTGGATGATGCCAAGCTTTGGTGGAGGAACTACAAAGAGGATGAGAGGATCCACCGCAACACCTACACGGTTTCTACGTGGGAGGAGCTCTCACAACGGCTGAGACTACAGTTTCTACCCTCCGACATCGAATGGAAGGCTCGGGATGCCTTGAACAGTCTCAAGCACACCGGAACATTGAGAGACTTCATCAAAGCTCACTCCTCTCTCATGTTGCAGATCAAGGAGATGAGTGAAGCCGATCGGCTGTACTACTTCATCAAAAGGCTGAAGCCTTGGGCGCATGATGAGCTCATGAGGGAGCATGTGAAGACAGTGGCGGAGGCCTACGAGGTAGCGGACCGCCTCACCGATTGGCAAGAGAAGCAACACGGTGGAGAGAGACAAGGCCAAGCCAAGCCAAGTGAACAAGGGGTTGCCCCTTCCGAGAAGAGGAAGTTCAAGAAGTTTGGCCCCAAGAAGAAGTACCGACCTATGGGAGAGAGCCCAGCGGAGCAGGTCAAACCGGAGGTTGCTGCAGCTCAGAAAGGGAAAAGTACAGCGGGTACTGTTCAGCCCAAGAGTAGCGTGGGGTCAGCCAAAGCTTCGACAAGCCATTCAGCTCCGAAAGGGAGTGGCTGTTACATCTGTACGGGAGCCCATTTTGCCAGGGACTGCCCTATGAGACAGTCACTTCAGACCATCCAAGAGGTTGAGGATGGGCAGCCCACTCAAACTATGACACCCCTTCAGCTTCTAGGAGCTATGAGTGAAGAGAAGGCAGCATCCGGTCTGCTGTTCATTACTGTGGCGGTAAATGGACGCTCTGTGAGAGCTATGGTGGACAGTGGAGCTAGCCACAACTTCATCACTCCCAAGAAAGCCAAGGAGATCGGGCTGAAAGCTGAGTTCTGTAAAGGCAAGGTCATGAAGACTGTGAACACTCCAGGGCAAGCAGTGGTCAAGGTGGCTAGAGGAGTGAGCATCCAAGCAGGGAGCTGCTCTCACAGGTCTGAGTTTTCCATAGTGGAGATGGACGACTTCGACATGGTGCTCGGACAAACATGGTTGAGGGCCAACAGGGTCCTCATCAACAGCCATGATGAGCAGCTCATCTTCTGCAAGGATGAGGGTTGGGAGGTGGTCAAAGCCTCGAAGCAAGTAGGAGGTACCCTTGCCCCAACTCTCTCAGCCATGCCATTGCAGGAAGCAGTCAGGACAGGCAGAAGTGCAGCCCTACCTAGTGGCTCTGGAAGCGCAAGAGCAACGTCTCTCAAAGTTCCATCTGTGGAAAAAAGGAACACGTGCCAAAGAGAGAAAGGGCACGGAGGTCCTATCAAGAGAGCATCCAAAGGAGCTTCTTCCTCAGCGGGAGGATGACCAGGAAGTGCAGGTATGCTCAGAATTAGACCCTCCAACCGGAGGCATCTAACAGGTTGGAACAGCAAGAGAATGTGGGTAAGGATGCCTATGTA
>NC_141624.1:50972038-50978323 GCF_047967505.1 Dipteris shenzhenensis
ACCCGACGGTGTCGCGCCCCCATCCCCACGGTGGCGCCTCGGGCTCTCGAGTTGGGTCGCGACGCGTGGTGGCCCAAACGCTGCCGCACCCCCGGCCACGTCCTGCGCGGCCACGCCTCTGACCCGACGTTGACGCGGCCTCGGCCACACCCCGCACGCCCCCACCCCCGACCCAGCGCTGTCGCGCCCCCGACGACGACCTGCGTAGCCCAGCCTCCAACCCGACGGCGTCGCACCCCCGTCCCACGGTGGCGCCTCGGGCTCCCGAGTCGGGTCGCGACGCGTGGTGGCCCGAATGCTGCCGCACCCCCAGCCACGTCCTGCGCGCCCACGCCTCCGACCTGACTTTGCCGCGGCCCCGGCCACGCCCCGCGCGCCCGCACCTCCGACCCGACGCTGCCGCGCCCCCCGACGACGACCCGCGTAGCCCAGCCTCCAACCCGACGGCGTCGCGCCCGTCCCACGGTGGCGCCTCGGGCTCTCGAGTCGAGTGGCGACGCGTGGTGGCCCGAACGTTGCCGCACCCTCGGCCACGTCCTGCGCGCCCACGCCTCCGACCCAACGTTGCCGCGGCCTCGACCACGCCCCACGTGCCTGCACCTTCGACCCGACACTGCCGTGCCTCCGGACGACGACCCGCATAGCCCAGCCTCCAACCCGGCCTCCAACCCGACGGCGTCGCGCCTCCGTCCCACGATGGTGCCTCGGGGCTCCCGAGTCGCGGGTCGCGATGCGTGGTGCGCATCGGGCTCCCAGGTCGTGTCGCGACGCGTGGTGCCCCGAACGCTGCGGTGCCCCCGGCCACGTCCTACGTGCACACGCTTCCGATCCGACGTGGCCGCGGCCCGTACCTCCAACTCGACGCTGTCGTGCCTCTGGCGACGACCCGCACACCCCCGTCTCCACCCGACGCCATCGCGCCCTTGGGCTCCCGAGTCGGGTCGCGACGCGTGGTGCCCCGAATGCTGCTGCGCCCCTCGCCACGTCCTGCGTGCCCACGATTACAACCCGACGCTGTCGTGCCCCCGGCCATGCCCCACGCACCTCCCGTCGTAGCAACCGGACGCCGCCGCGCCCTCGTCCCACGGTGGCGCCTCGGGCTCCCGAGTCGGGTCGGGACGCGTGGTGCCTGGAACGTTGCCGCGCCCCCGGCCACGTCCCGCGTGCCCACGCCTCCAATGCGCCCGCAACTGGAACCCGACGCTGCCCAGCCCCCGACGATGCCCGCGCACCCCCTCGGCGTAGCACCCGACCCCGCCGCGCCCCCGTCCCACGGTGGTGGCTCGGGCTCGTGAGTCGGGTCGGGACGTGTGGTACCCCGAATGCCCAGCCACACCCACGCCTCCAACCCGACGTTGCCGCCCCTCGCCATGCCCGTGCCTCCAACCCGACGTTGCCGCCCCCCGACCATGCCCCGCGCACCCGTGCCTCCAACCCAACACTGCCGCGCCCCCACGATGCCCCGCCGCACCCACGCCTCTGACCAACGTCGCCGTGCCCCCATCCCATGGTGGTGCCCCGGTCGGAACGCTGTCGCACCCCCCGGCCACGCCCCATGCACCAACGCCTCCACCCGATGCTACCACGCCCCCGCCTGTGCCCCGCGCACCCACGCCCCCAACCCGAGGCCGCCGCATCCATATCCCACGGTGGTGCCCCGGGCTCTCGAGTCGGGTCGAGATGCGTGGCGCCCCTAATGCTGTCACGCCCCCGCCACGCCCCCGTGCACCCACGCCTCCAACTCGACGCTGCTACGTCCCCGACCACGCCCTGCGCACCCACACCTCCAACCCGACGCCGCCGCGCCCCCGTCTCACAGTCGCACCTCGAGCTCCCGGGTCGGGTCGGGACGCGTGGTGCTTCCCGACGACGCCACGCGCACCCATGCCTCCAACTCGACGCCACCGTGCCCCCATCCCACGGTGGCGCCTTGGGCTCTCGGGTAGGGTCGGCATGCGTGGCGCCCCCCAAGGACCCACGTCGCGCCCCGAACGCTATCGTGCCCCTCGGCCATGCCCCGCGTCTCCAACCCGACGCTGTCGTGCCCCCGACGCCCCACGCACCCACGCCTCCAACCCGACGCGGCCGCCCCTGTCCCACGGTGGCGCCCCAGGCTCCCGGGTCGGGTCGGGATGCATGGTGCACCCCGGCGACACCAGGCACACCCACGCCTCCAACCCGATGCCGTCACGCCCCATCCCACGATGGTGCCCTGGGCTCCCGGGTCGGGTCGGGACGCGTGTTGCCCTTGAGCACCCGCGTCACACCTCGAACGCTGTCGCGCCCCCGGCCACTCCCCGCATCTCCAACCCGATGCTATCGCGTCCCCGATGCCCCCGGTGCACCCATGCCTCCAACCCGACACTGCCGCGCCCCCGTCCCACGATGGCGCCCCGAGCACCCGGGTGGAGACGCATGGCACTCCGATGACGCCAGGCGCACCCATGCCTCCAACCCAATGCCGTCGCGCCCTCATCCCACCGTGACGCCTTGACGCCGCGCCCCGCCGTGGGCCCGGGCTCCTGTGTCGTTCGGACCCGCGCCACGTGCCTCCGTCCCCGTGCACCGGCGTCCCTCCCGGGCCCCAACGCGCCCTCGCCGGTGGTGGTGCCCCCCGATCTTCAAGAGGTCATAACTTTTGCATACGATGTCGGATCGAGGCGAGTCTTGAACGGTTGCGACGGGCACGACATACTCTACGAGATACAAGCACGAGTCTTTCCGGAGACTACTCGTCCCAAACGTCAATTTGGGATCCACTATGCCTCACTCTTACATCCCCCCCCCCCCCCCTTGCGGGCATGTCACGTACCCCCCCCCCTCCCACACCCTGTGCCCCCCCACCCCCATGCCCCCTTGTCACGCGGGGGCAAAGTTCCACACCAAACTTTTCACTTTTTTCCTTTTCCTTTGCTCCCCGGTTTGGTCCCCTACCGGGATCCCCGAAGTACCACACTTGATCTCTCGGAGCTGCGACCGACTCACTGGCTGGAACCCCTGCTGGACTGAGTGTCCCTTCACCTTCACAAAGATGCTTGAGTCCCCGGATGCTCAAAAGAAGAGCATGGATCTCTTCCCGGGGTCTACAGTCTTGCAATCCCCTCGTCTCCAAGACCGCTTGCTGAATCTCCGTGAAGCACCACCAATGCTCCACCCTTGCTCCAGAAACTCCAAACAAGAGGGGGAAGACACCTGTGAAGTCAGATCTCCAAAACCTCTTTTCTGGCTAGTTACGACTAGCTAAACTTAGCCCCAGCTAAGTTTAGCAGAACCGCCGAACCAGCTTTAGCTATGCCGCCAAAGTTGGCCGAACCGCCAAAAGGATGGCCAGCCGCCGGGACTCGAACACAAGACCTGTACGAACCAAGCGCAGAGCTCTAGGTTGAGCTAACCAAGGGGGCGACTCGTAGGTATTACCTAAAGATGTGTCCCACTTGGTTATATGTCGTCTCTGCTTCATTACGCGCCCAAAAGGATTTCCCACTTCCACAGTCCCCACGAAGGATTCGAACCCGCAACCTCCTGCTCGAGGAATCACCAAGCTAACCACGCCGCCGACCACTCGGTTGGTGTAACCGGTGGCGTCTCCTTAGCTTTAAACCTTCCTCCACCATGCACACGTCAAGTCGGCGACGGCGCTCGTCGCACTTCTTCCCTGGCTCTTGGAGCTTCTACTGACGAGAGGTGATCGGCGTTCAAGCGCGCAATCGACCGGGGTACCTCTTCTCAACTGTTTCGTCACCCTCCGTCTGATTCCGTCGCAACTTCCGTCAAGGCCTCCGAACTCCGTCGAGGTGGTGCGTGCGAACGAGGACTCTGCTCATAGCGTGGGCTCGCCACGTGATCGTGTCGCGGGGGTGCCTCTGTGTACCAAGGAACTCCTTGAAAGGAGCTATGGCGAAGCTAAACGAGGCCTTTTACGCCACGACGTGACGGAACTGCAGTTCCGTCACTTTTCTTCAAAGGTCGATGGCGATCTCAGTCATCGGCTACCCCGCTCGGGTCCCAACTCCACTGACCACCAGACTTCGGGGAAGGGATATTCGGGAAGGTCCCCAGGCCTCCACGAGTTCTGGGACCAAAAGGTTCCCTACACTTCCCTCACGGCCCTCTGCATCGACGACGACCTTCTTCAAGCGAATATGGCGACGCTCCTCGTGACCACCACAGACCTCCGTTCGAGCTGCCGTTTCACCAGGGAGATACTCAAGGGAGTACCTCGACCTCCTCCAAAGCTTAAGGTAGATGGTTCAGCACCCGTTCTGCACGGTTCTCTGGTTCACCAAACGAGTCCTTCTGAGTGAGGCTAGCGTCCTTCACGCCGACCTCCACAGCACTGCATTCGACACGCCCTTTCGTGGGCTTCTACCCCAAGCCAAGGGGAAGCCCTGGCTCAAGGGATAGCCTGGTTCGTCACCTGCAGCCCACAAACTCATCGAAGGGGAGGGGGGGAACGAATCAATGCATCACGAGACCTTCACTTTCTTTAACACCAAAAACACTCAGTGGTATTCAAAAGGAAGGAGGCCCTGTGGTCAAAACGCCACAGGACCGATTACATTGATTAGAAGCAAAAGCTCACACTCTCTCCCTCAGTATTACAAGAGCTCTCAGCTCTGCAGAATCTCTCCTAGCTCTGGCCTGCTCACCATTCTGGTCTGAGCTCTCTGAGTTCTCTCTTAGTCTCTCAGATACAGCAGGAGCTCGTAGCTCACTGTCTCCACTCTGACGACAACTGAGTTCTCCCTCAGTCTGCTGTTCTTTCTCTGAATCTCTGCCTTCTGCTTCAATCCTGTGTGTGTGTGAGTTCGTATTTTTGGAGGGAGTCCTTCTCCTTCCTTTCTCCAACGTTCAGCTGCCATTAAGGCTTCTCTTCCTCCATGGTACCTCCTCTCCACCTAGAAGGGCCAATCAATTCAAATGCCTGTTTGAATTGATCCCTCTAGCCATAGTTGGGGAGTCCAACCTTACCATGGGCTGCTCCCCTAGGTTAGGTGGAAGGATGTCAATGGGTGGCTCTCCCTTTGACCCATAAGAGGGCAAGGACCTCTTCCTTGCTGCCGATGTCGAGTCCGGAGGGAATGATGAAGGAGGGATGGACTGAGGCTCAGTCCCTTGTCAACGGGCCACCCGTTACAAACCCCCCCCCACCCCCATGCCCCATGCCCCCCCCCCGCCCCCCCCCCTTGCGCGCATGTCGCATACCCCGCCCACCCCCACCCCCCATGCCCCCCCCCCCTCCCCACTCCCCATGCCCCCCCCCGCAACCCACCATGCCTCCCCCCCCCTTGCGCGCATGTCGCGTACCCCCCGACCCCGTGCGCCCCCCCCTTGCGCGCATGTCGCGTACCCCCCCACCCCTGTCACGCGGGGGCAAAGTTCTCTCCAAACTTTTCACTTTTTCTCTTATCCTTTGCTCCCCGGTTTGGTCCCCTACCGGGATTCCCGAAGTATCACACTTGACCTCTCGGAGTTGTTACTGACTTACCGACTGGAACCTCTGCTGGACTGGATGTCCTTCACCTTCACAAGGATGCTTGAGTCCCCCGGATGCTCAAAAGATGAGCCTGGATCTCTTCCCGAGAGCTACAGTCTTGGAATCCCTTCTTCTTCAAGACCGCTTGCTGAATCTCCGTGAAGCACCGCAAGTGCTCCACCCTTGCTCCAAAACTCCAAACAAGAGGGGGAAGGTACCTGTGAAACCTGTTCTCCAAAACCTCTTCAGTGGCTAGTGATGACTAGCTAAACTTAGCCCCAGCTAAGTTTAGCAGGACCGCCAAAAAAAGTTGGCCCTGCCGCCAAAGTTGGCCGAACCGCCAAAAGGAAAGGCCAGCCGCCGGCATCGAATGCAGGACCTGGAGGATACTACGCGCAGAGCTCTAAGTTGAGCTAACCAAGGAGGCGGATCGTCGATATTACCTATAGTAGCTGCCCACTCGGTTATATCTCGTGACCGCCTCTCCACGCGCCAAAAGCTTCCTTCTCCACACACAGACGACCTGCGGATTCGAACCCGCGACCTACGCTTGGAGGAAACCGCCCGCTAACCACGACACCCAACGTTCGGTTGGTGTAACCGGTCGCACCTTGGTCTTTATATCCTGTACCTCTTGCGCGCAGACACGACCAAAAGGGCGCGCCCACACCGGCGTCAAGAGTCGAACCCGCGACCAGCAAGTTGAGGAACCGACCAGCTGACCACGCCGCCGACCACTCGGTTGGTGTAACCAGTGGCGCCACCTTTAGTATAAGCTATCCTCGTTCGAAGGGCAAAAGGAGGTCGGA
>NC_141625.1:12500-37806 GCF_047967505.1 Dipteris shenzhenensis
AACATCACGTGCTCAAAGCACTTCTAGCTTTTCCAGATGAGATATGTGACCGCACTCAATTCCAGAGATTCCTTGGCTATTTAAACCATATATCTTCTTTTTATGAACAGCTAGCAAAGGATCGCTATGATCTCTAGCTCTGCCTTCGCAAAGATGGACCTCCCTAGGGCCCTCCCCAGACTGCTGCAATCCAAAGGATCAAAGAACGTATATAGCACCTTCCAGCTCTGACTATTCCTTCAGCACATGGCACCCTCATCATTTAGACTAATGCTTCGGATGGATTTTGGGGACCCGTTCTTCTTGATCGCACACCTACTCAGGGAGTAATATGTGCCTATCGATCTGGCGCTTTTCAAGGTGCTGAATGTAATTATCATTCTATAGAGAAAGAAATCCTTGCCACAAAACGCGCCATTCAGAAGTTAGAACTCTTCGTTATTAACAAGGAGTTCAATGTTTGAATGGATAATCAAAACTTCAAAACATTCTGCACTCACCGTATCAACAAGCAGATTGGCTGTGGTAGGCTAGCACGTTGGCAATAGTTTTTTACCATGTACGATTTCTCTGTAGAATGGAAGAAAGGTGTGCATCATGTCCTACCAGATATGCTTTCTCAAGAAGGTGCCCCCTATTAGCAAGCTAATAATGGTGGTCTGCTCTTTCCTACTAGCAATTGTCCTAGTTGACATCTGTCGCTATCCAGTATGATGATTAGACACTGTCCGACATTCGGATAAGACCCTCATCATACTTTTGTACAAATATTCTTTTGTTCATAGTCCTGAGTTAGACCTTCACCACTTTTACTATACAAATCTGGTCGGGGTGATTTCCACTCACTTAGTGTGCCTCCCACTTACTAGTGCACCGAAAATTTGAAAGTGACATCCACCTAGCGCTCTCCTATAAGAAGGGCATTCAAGCTCATTCCAAGGAAGAGTTTGCCTCGAGAGCTCTTGTATCCTCAGTTGTTTGCAATATACTTTCAGCTTCCAAGTATCCTTACCTTCTTACTCTCAGTTGTTCCTTCAGTTTCCTTGTTTCCGCATTCCTCTGTCTATTCCCCCATTTTCCATTTCTTATGTTTTGTTCTTCACTCTCGACTGGTCTTCTCCCTTACTACGCACCTCTCCTCCTACCGACTTCCCCTTATACCTTTGCTTCATTCACGCTTTGTCTCCCGACTTCGTGTTTTCCATACCTCTCGGAATCATTCTTGGTTCCTGTTCTTACTCTGCCTAGCAAATTTCTTCTAGATCTATGTTCTCTTCACCTTTGTATTCATTCCGCCCACCTAGTATTCCAGTCTGCAATACCGTCGCTCCACTACAGTAAATTCACTTGTACAGTCGCACTCCAACTTCGACAGTATTACTGCATCAGCCGATCACATTCATCCTATGATGATGTTTCGCTAGTCAAATGGCAACAGTCCAAAGGTTTTCAGGCAACGACTGAAGATGGTTTATTGAAGTCTATCCACACTCCATATGCTTTGATGGACAAGGATGACGACACCATGCCTGTTGAGCAGCAGTAGTTGAATTGGTGCAATTCACACAATCTTGCTATGTAGGTATGCCTGGATGCTTTATTCTGCCCTTTATGATTTGCAACTTGCTGTGGGCAAATTAGATTGCAATATCCACATGTTTTGGATGAGCTCCAGCAACTACAGATGGGCCATGCATCCTCCTCTACTCAGTCTGTATATAAGTCCTTACCTCCTACTTTAGCCAGTCCCCTTATAGAGCCCTGTTATCCCTCTAAACCTCCAACTCTTATGCTCTGGCCTCAGTTTTCCTCTTCTATTGAGATGGTTGACTCTCCTTATGAGATAGATCATTTTCCTCCTGAGACAATGTAATGGGCTTAACCCTAACCATCCAGTCAATCGTGTGCTCTGTCTCCATAGAGAAGAATTAGAAGATGCTCAAGAAGCTCTCCTGCCTTTCCTTGAGCCTCCTCCTCCTCTTCGGATGTCACCCCCTCCTTCTCCACCTCCGCTTCTAGGATGACCTTTCCCATCTCGGCCAGGTTCTCCTCCATCTTCCTCTATAAATTCTTTTGGTCTAGTTCTTTACATGAACTCTAGTGTTAAACCAAAACCCATGGATGAAGATCCAGCCCAGCCATCTACTTCACAGTAGCCTCCTCAACAGCCATGGCGCGGTAAGCGCACTGCCTTCCATGATGCACCAGGATCACAGTTCATGCATGGTGAGTTCCAGACTCACTTCATAGACGGTGACTTAAATGAACAATCTGATCTGCACAAACTACTTCAGCATAAATCCTTCCCTGGTTACATCTTGAACATTGATGCTATTTCCCCACAAGTAATGAAGGATATTTTGAAGATCTTTTATGGGCACATGATGTCATTGGTCACCATTTACAGGTGGAACCCCTGAGATGCAGGAGTAGAGATAACCAAAGGCTTCACCGGAGTAATTGCAAATTGGTGGAAGTTTCTCTCAGCACAGTCCAAGGAACAAATCTTTGCAAGTGTTGATGCTAACCATCAACCAAATGCCCCTGACTCCCTCATCACTGCCATCTCTAATCAGTTCCTGCCTACCTTCATTGATCAGGCATCAAATGAGTTTTCACCTCTTAAGTTGTGTGATCTTTTTCAACTAGAAGCTTACAATGCACATGTGCAGCAGTTGGTCCATACAGCAGGTATTTTCTCAGACACTGCAGCTAAGCGTCATTACTTGTACAGTTTACTGCACCGTCTTCGAGAAGCAATCATGATAGTAATTGAAACTCAAACAAAGATTGTCAACATCGACAATCAACCTACTGAGATCCACAAGACAGTTGCGGATTATACCTTCGCCAATCTCTTCCAAATGGTGCAGGTTTATATTAGGCAGCAATGTACAGAGTATGCTCTTCGCCGCAACCTAAAGAAAATAGGTATTGTTTCTCCGGGCATATGTGAATAGTTTGTTTGCCACCAGAATTTTTGTGCTTCAGGTTCTTCTTATGATCGACATCTTTGGCGTTCTCGTTCCTCCAAATCTCACTCTTCGAAATGCTCGTGCGGATCTTCAAGTTTTCCAAAGATTAGAAAGCGCCGCTGGCGATGCGGCTACTCCGGACACCCTCAACACTTTCTACACAGACGCTCTTTTCGATAGAGCAAAGCCACTGGTTGTTTCATACGTAGCAAGAAAGGTCATTATGCTCGAGACTGTCCTGAAAAGCCCCCGCAATCCACAACAAAAGCAACTCAAAGGATTTTTTGCAATCGTCACACATCTTGAGCAATGGGAAGTCATTTCCCAAGGTTAGTCTCATCAATCTCTTTTGGAATGCTCTAAGTTAGATACTCTAGAATGTCGCCATTGTCAATTGCGAGCATCCCTAAGATCTCCTCTGACAGCTCATATGGAGAACCTCCTCTCCTTGATGTTTATGCCCCTACTTTTAGCCATAGTACTTATTGTGGTCAAGGCCATGGTAGAGGACACCATCCCGATTTCTCTCATTGCAATTTCCACTCTTTTGATCTCCACACATCGGAAGAGCTTTCTAATTCCTCTTTTGCTCCCTCTCCCTGTAGATGCTTTCCTCCTACAGATTTCTACTCTGGCCCTTCTATTTTTAGACCACCACATAGTGTACATGACTCCTCACCTAGATTCCTTCCTCCTCCTTTTTGGAAGACTCGAGTCACCACTCTCTCTAGTCCTTCCCCTGCTGTCCAGACTTCACCGACATCACAACGGCCTCCCTGCTCTGAGCAATTTGAAAGCCTTGGTATTAGCATCGACGGCCTTCAAGTTCACTTGGGAATGATTACAGACAATTGCGTCAAGCTCCAAACCTCTATTGATTCTCTTGATCGGAAGGTTGGTGAACATTTAACTCAATGTAGACTCTACACCGAGCCTACTATAGGTGCATTGTCTCTTCATGACTTCTTCTCATCTCCAGAGCCAACAGTCAGAAATCCTATGAAGAATTGGCTTGTACGAGTCCAGCTCAAACCACCAGGAGTACCCCCTTATACATTGATTGTGTTGGTTGATACAGGGTCTGGCTTCAACATCTGTAAGTATCGGGCCCTTTCTACCTCTTCATGGTAACAACTCAAAGCCCATGATCAGATGCGAGGATCGACCATGGGTGTTGGCCTCATAGCTTGCAAGAGGTATGCATCAAAATTTCTTGTCACTCTTGCTGGGCATTCCACCACTATTGATTCTTATCAGTTGGAATCCCAAGGTGTAGATTTAGTTATTGGGAACTCTTTCCTCAACCAACATCTTCCATTTGGATTCTCTACTAAAGAGATGGTTGTTACCACCAACAATTTATTGGTGCATATCCCTGCTAGAGAATCCGTTAAGCGAGGTCCTCAAACCACTTGAAGAGGACTTAGAAATTGTTCGTAGATGTTCCAATATGTACAGCCTCTACCTGAATATGAGTCTTCCCCTACAGCTTCTCCAAACCCTACAGTTTCGTTCAGTCCACAGCTCTCTCCTTCAGATGTCGAGCAACCTCTCCAAGGGACTGAATTGGATGAATATATATAGGGTCTTCTCTGCACTGAAGAAGCTAAAAGTTTGTGAACTTCTGTTCATACTCTCTATTCTTTACAAGCTTTGCATCATTAGTTTATTCATGATTGTAGCAGTGAATCTCCTATGGCTTTCAAACACATTTTTCAACACCAGGTTGAATTGCCGTTACGAGAAGGATCCAAACCCTTCAAGGAAAGTCCTTGCGGTTTACTCAACAAGATCGCCTCCTTTGCAACCAGGAGATCCAAGAACTCCTTGACATGGGTCTCATTTCTCATTCGTGATCCGAATGGGTGGCTACCGCCTTCTATGTAAATAAGCACTCTGAACAGAAGCACGGCAAGAAGCGATTGGTAATTAACTATAAGCCTCTCAACAAGTGCCTTCTTTCTGTTCCTTACCCAATCCACAACAAAGAATATCTAATGCAGAAGATCTCAGGGTCTTCTATCTTTTCAAAGTTTGATTTGAAGGTAGGATTCTGGCAAATAGGCCTCAAACCAGAAAATAGGCACAAGACCGGCTTTATAGTCTCTCAAGGGTTCTACCAGTGGAACGTCTTGTCGTTTGGCCTCAAACATAACCAAAAGTGGATCTCCTACTATCCACATGCCCTGCATAGTCTGAATCTGTGTACCCAAGTACACGCATGTCTCCTTTACCAAAGCAAATGCACATCTCCTTGGTACCCTTCATGTACCTCATGAGGCACTTAACTGCCTCCCAATGCCTCTTTCCTGGATTAGCCATATACCGGCTAACAACTCCCACTGCAAATGCAATGTCTGGTCTAGTAGCTATCATAGCATACATAAGACTCCCAACTGCTGATGCATAAGGAACCTTGGCCATCATGGCCCTTTCCTCGTCTGATTTGGGACTATCTGTATGACTCAGCTTCAAATATGGAGGCAATGGAGTACTCACTGCCTTCCCCCCCTCCATATTGAAACGCTGCAATACTTTTGTAACATACTCTTTTTGTGAAAGCCAAAGGAGTTTCCTACTCCGATCACGCGTGATGCGCATACCAAGAATATGACCTGCAAGTCCCAAATCCTTCATATCAAAGGCCTCATGCAACTTGGCCTTTAATGCATCTAGCTCATAAGTATTCTTGCTAGCCAATAGCATATCATCCACATATAGTGCTAGGATTATCAGGCTACTATCCTTAGCTCTTTTAGTGTAGAGGCAGTGATCAATTTCACTCCTTCTAAAACCCTGGGACCGAATGAAAGCATCAAACTTCTGATACCATTCTCTAGGTGCTTGCTTGAGACCATAGAGACTCTTCTTTAGCTTGCAAACTAAATGCTCTTTGCCCTTTTCTTCAAAGCCTTCTGGCTGCACCATGTAAATTTCCTCATGCAAATCCCCATGCAAGAAAGCTGTCTTGACATCCATTTGCATAAGCTCCATATCCTCTACTGCCACTAGTCCAAGCATGCATCTAAGTGTGGTCATCTTCACAACCGGAGAGAATATCTCATCAAAGTCCACACCCTTCTCTTGCTTGAACCCTTTAGCAACCAAACGGGCATTGTACCTAGGCACATCGTCACCTGTGACCTTCATTTTGTAGACCCATTTACATGGCAATGCTTTCTTTCCATGTGGCAAAGAAACCAAGTCCCAAGTCTTATTCTTCATAAGTGAACTCATCTCTGATTGCATAGCATACTCCCACTTGCGTTGATCCTCACGCATCATAGCCTCTCTGTAGCAAGAAGGCTCCCCGCAATCAGTAAGCATCACATAGTCTACCCCTGGAACAAACCTATCAGGCGGTCTAGACACTCTAGATGATCTTCTCAAGGGCATTTCAGCTTGCTGTCCCACTTGCATATCAGCCACATTTGGCTCATCATTTCCACCAATAGATGATCCATCATCTACCCTTGATTGTATACCTGTGGGAGTACTTGGTGGCACCATTTCTTGCACATTTGGTGCATGGACAGCTTGCTGCCTTTCAACATATGCAGGTGGATTCACATCCTGGAAAGTGATTCTCCTCATTTCCACATCCCTCATGGGTGCCTTATGCATCTTCTTCTCATTGAAGACCACATCATGGCTGCGTATGATCTTCTTTGCTTCTGGATCCCAGAGACGATAGCCCATCTCTCCACTTTCACCATAACCTAGAAAGATGCATTTCCTAGACTTAGGATCTAGCTTCTTTCGAAGCTCTTTTGGCACATGTGCATATGCCTCACACCCAAATATACGCAAATGAGAGTAAGAGGGCTTCTTGCCACTCCATGCCTCTTCAGGAATACCACCATCCAAACTCTTACTAGGTGATCTATTCATCACATGCACTGCAGTCTTCATTGCCTCAGCCCAAAAACCACTAGAAAGACTTGCATTGGAAAGCATGCATTGCAACCTTTCTTGAATGGTACGATTCATCTTTTCTGCAACTAGATTTTGCTCTGGAGTACAAGGGAATGTGAGCTCCCTCTTAATCCCACGTGTATCACAGAAATGCTGAAAGTCATGAGAGAGATACTCTCCACCATTGTCAGTCCGTAGGCATTTAAGCGTTCTAGCTGACTGATTCTCAACCAAGGCCAGCCATTTCTGAAATACCTGGAACACATCACTCTTCCGAGCTATAGCATAAGCCCACACTTTCCTAGTTGCATCATCAATGAATGTCACATAGTATTCAGCCCCGCCTAATGACCGTGTAGGCATGGGACCACATACATCTGAATGCACCAAATCAAGCATTTCAAACTCTTTCTTTCCCCTTCTTTTATGGGCTGATTTAGTCTGCTTCCCATAGAGACAGTGCTCTGATACCAGTTGAGAGTGCTCTCAACGGAAGCAAGAACGGAAGAAGGAGAGAGAGAGACAGAGAGCCACACAAAATTCAAAATCAGAGAAACTCAAATGCGGTACATAACCCAAACGGCATAAGAGTTTCATTCCATTCTGGCTCATGTGCCCCAACCTGCAATGCCACAAAGAAGTGCTTGGCTGCTCGGTTATTGCAACAACATGATCAAATACCCCTGATACATGTAAGGGATACAAAGTCCCACACTTGGCACCCCTGGCCAAAAGCATAGAGCCCTTCTGAATTTTCCAACTCTGAAAGCCAAAAGTGGTGTGAAAACCAGCATCATCTAGCTGACCCACTGAAACAAGACTCTTGGTCAGCTTAGGCACATGTCTCACATGTTTCAAAACAAATGCAGACCCATTTGCAAAAGAAAACTTTATGTCACCTGCTCCCACTATGTCACATGCATAGTCATTTCCAAGATGCACACAACCTATCTTTCCACTATCATAAGTGGAGAACCATTCCCTATGGGGAGTAACATGGAATGAAGCACCAGAATCCAAAATCCAATCCTGGGAATATGCATCATCTGAAGTGGTAAGCAACTCTGTAGATAAACTAGACATGAATAGAACATCATTGTCACTATCACGTGTGACTGCATTGATCTCCTCGATCTTCACTTTTCCTTTGTCCTCCCTTGGACTCTCTTCCTTTTGATTTGCACCCCAATTTGCATTCTTTTTCTTATCCTTTTGCTCTCTTTTCAGCTTGTAGCAATCCTTTTTCATATGGCCCTTCTTGCCACAATGGTAACACTCAATGTTCCGTGCCCTGGATTTGCTACGAGACTTCCCTCTTTCTTGGGACTTCCCCCTGAACTGTGATCTGCCCCTTTGCACATTTAAGGCTGCATCCTGCTTGTTGCCATCCATAGACTTCCGTCTAATCTCCTCGGCCAACAAGCTACCCACAACATCATCAAATTTCAGTACTCCACCAGGTGCAGAGTTACTGACAGCTGTACGGAAGGTATCCCATGAGGATGGCAATGAACATAAGAGAAATATTGCCTTAGTCTCCGCATCAAAATTCATTTTCTGAGCCTAAAGCTGGCTGAAAATAATATTGAATTCATTCAAGTGAGAAGCAATGGAGACCCCTTCCTTCATCTGCAGCTCAAACAACCTCTTCATGAGGTAAACTTTATTAGAGGCAGTTTCCTTCTCATAAGTGGCACACAGTTTCTTCCACAAATCTTCCGTAGTCTGCTCATTTACTACTGTGAAATAAACTGACTCTGCAGGATGAAGTCTGATAGTAGACTTTGCTAATGCATCCAACTCATTCCAATCATCCTCAGACATATCCACAGGCTTAGCTTCAATACCTGCCAAGGGTTTAATCTGCTTCTTTTGAATAAGCACATCCCTTATCTGCTCTTTCCACAAAGAAAAGTTTGTCCCATCAAACTTTTTAATGCTGAAAAACTCCTTTTCAGACATGGAAGAGGATGCCATGATGCAAATAAAGCAAAATCCCAAATGCTAGTGCCTGCAAGAGAGAATCACACCAAATACTAGGTGCACCCAAATGTGTATGCCACAATAGAGTGAAATATCACCAAAACTCAAAACTCAAAGCATCTGACTCATGTGCATATACTATGCATCCATATGAGCAAATCTGGCCCAAAAGAAAATGCCAATAAGTGCCAAATGACTCAAGCATAAACACTGTCCACTGGCATATGCATCAAAAATGTCTCATCCAAGAGAGCATAGCACTATCAGTGCATCACTTGCAATGTTTCAAAGCTGTCCCTCAGCATAAAATAGCATCCATGTGCAAAGCGTCCATAAAAAAATAGCATCCCACAAGGCAATTTGGGCCTATCAGCGCATCCAACAAGGACCGCAATGCATCCAAATGGCCTATAAATCATCCACTGCAACCCAATGCATACCACGAATGAGCGCACACTGCCCAAACTGCAACCAGAGTGATCTGCATAAGGTATGCTCAAGAAATCATAGTCCCACGGTAATGAGCACTACTGAAAATAGAACCTGAGATGCTTCAAAACATGGGCGCCATTGCATAATCGGACTCAGCAAGAAAATCTGCAAATATCTCTCTTCTGCCAGGACTCCAAAATCCCAACCGATGAATGAGAAATGGGAGTCAACACTTATCCACTGCCATGTGGCATAAATCTAAGGTTTCAAAACCTTAGCATGAAAAATGCATAACAGAGAGACGAAATCGAATACACAGAGATTTATAACTCTGAAAATCCTCCACCGAATCACACAAGAATTGATACGTAGGGGTTTTTGGGCGTCCGGAACGCAATGGGACAGACGGTTTTGGAAACCGTGGTCTCAATCACTGGGTCCAACACACGGACTGAAAAACGTTTTTGGAAACATAGCTATCTGTAAACTCCACCGGAGTGCGAATGATGAGCAAGATAGAAGTTTTAGGATCTCCTGAGTCCACCGGAACTGACAGATCTGCAAATGGTTGCTCCAAACTTGAGTTCCAACACCCGAGCAAAAAACGCAGGAACTAACACAGTGAGTCAGAAATCCACTGAAATGATCCCAGATTCAAGAATGAAGGTGTTTCCAAGCTCCTGAAGTGAAGTGGACACCAAAAGCAAGCAATAGTTGCCTCTACAAGTCAATATGGAGTCTCTGTCATCGAACGGAACAGGGAAAAGCTCAAAAAACGACTTTTTTTTTGAAAGCTCTTAACAGGCTCTCAAAACCACTTCGTAAAGCCAAAGTGACTTTTCCAAAGGTTTTTCCAAGGTCTCTGCACACTCGGATGCAAGTAAAGTCACCCACAAAGCTTCTCCTTCCTCCCACAGAGCTACTGAGCTTCAAGCATTCATGCACGCTTAGCTAGATCACCCGGGCTCTGATACCAGTTGAGAGTGCTCTCAACGGAAGCAAGAACGGAAGAAGGAGAGAGAGAGAGAGAGCGAAAGAGACCCACACAAGTTTTGGTGGGTGCAGAACCACCCTAATCTTCTTTTTCATTCATTTATATGTGTGTTTGAGTATTGTACATAACCGGGGTTAAGGCACAGTGACCTTTAACCCCCACACACTCCTACTCAGGAAGTAATATGTGCCTATTGGTCTAGCACTTTTCAAGGTGCTGAATGTAATTATCATTCTATAGAGAAATAAATCCTTGTCGTGAAGCGCGCCATTCCAAAGTTAGAACTCTTCATCATTAACAAGGAGTTCATTGTTCGAATGGATAATCAAAACTTCAAAACATTTTGCACTCGCCGTATCGACAAGAAGATTGGCCGTGGTAGGCTAGCATGTTGGCAAGACTTTTTTACCATGTACGATTTCTCTATAGAATTGAAGAAAGGTGTGCATCATGTCCTACCAGATATGCTTTCTTGAGAAGGTGCCCCCTATTGGCAAGCCCATAATGGTGGTCTACTCTTTCCTACTAGCAATGGTCTTGGTTGACATTTGTCGCTATCTAGTATGATGATTAGACACTTTCCGACATTCGGATAAGACCTTCATCATACTTTTGTACAAATATTCTTTTGTTCGGTGATTAGAAAATGCTCATAGTCCTGAGTAAGACCTTCACCACTTTTACTATATAAATCTGGTCTAGACAATTTTCACTCTGTTGACTCTGTGCCAACATGGACTTAGGTAAAACATAATGTGTGTGTAGAGTAGCGACAACGCTCCGCTTGTACTTGCATAAGGCTAGAAATAATCCCTCTTAGAAATCCACTTGCATGTTCTACATGCAAGTTTTACATATGACTTCTACATATAACTCCTACACGCGAGTTGTACATGCGAGTTCTACATGAAATTTCTACATACGACTTCTACATGCGAGTTGAACATGTGAGTTCTACATACAAGTTCTACATACGACTTCTACATGCAACTCCTACATGCAACTCCTACATGTGAGTTCTACATGCAAGTTCTACATACGACTTGTACATGCAACCTCTACATGCGAGTTGTACATGCGAGTTCTACATGCAAGTTCTACACACGACTTCTATATGCAACTCCTACATGCGAGTTCTATATGTAGAGAGAGAATGTGTTACAATTCCTACATGCAGAGAGAGAAGCTCTCCAACTAGTATAAATACCCGATAATGGAATGAAGCCCACACTCTTTGGGGCATTGTGTTGAGTTCTACTTTGGTATTCCAAGCAATTGTCTCAAGTGTCCTTACTTTCTTGCACTCCATGTCTAAAAGCATGTCCTAACCTTGCAACTCCTTGCCCCCTCTCCTCTAACTTTGCAACCCATCCTCTCCCTCTCCTCTTCCCTCCTCCTTTCTTCTCCTCCCTCTTCCTCCTCCTCCTCCCTCCTCCTCCTCCTCCTCTCTCCTCCTCCCTTCTCCTCCTCCTCCTCCTCCTCCCTCATCCCTCCTTCTCCTCCTCCCTTCTCTTTCTTCTTTCCCCCATGCTCTTACATCTTCTTCCTTTTCCACTCTTATGCTCCCCCTAAACCTTTTGTTCCTCAACCCTTAAACTCCATGATCTACGAGGGAGACGATTTCTCCACCATCTACTCTACCTTGAACCTTGGATCCTCCTTCTAACCTTGGAACCTCTTCTAAACTCTGGAACCTCCTTCTAAACCTTGGAACTCCTTCTAACCATGGAATCTGTTCTAAACCCTAGAACATACTTCTAACCCTAAAACCTCTTCTAAACTCTAGAACCTCTTCTTGTGTTCACCAGGCTGACAAAGCACACTCCCAATTGCATACTTGGATCCATCAGTATGAACATGAAAATCAATATCCCAATTGGGAGATATAAGGATGGGTGCTGCGATTAGGTGCCACTTTAAAAGCTCAAAGGCTTGGTTGCACTCTTCGGTCCATAAGAACTCCACTAATAATTTGTAAAGTGGTCTAGCTATCATGGCATACCACAATATAAATCTTTTATAATAGCCGGTATGTCCCATAAAGACCTGTACACCTTTGGAATTTGTAGGAGGAGGCAATTCCATGATGATTTTGATTTTGTCCATGTCAGTTGCAATCCCATGTTGAGAGACGATGTGTCCCAAAACAACTCCGTGGGTGACCATGAACTGGCATTTTGTTGGATTTAGGGAGATACCATACTCCCTGTACTTGATTAGTACTTCTTCCAGACATTTGAAATGGTCCTGTTTGTTTGAATGGATGCACAAATCATCCAAGAACACCTGTAAAAACTTATTAAAAAATGGCTTAAAAGCTGTGAACATGACTCGCTAGAATGTGGCCGGGGCATTACAAAGGCTGAATGGCATGACTCTATATGCAAAAATACCCCATTCTATAGCAAATTCTGTTTTTGATTGGTCTTGAGGAGCAATTTGCACTTGGTTATAGCCACTAAAGCCATCCAAGAAGCTATATATTTCGGATCCTGTCACCTTTTCCAACACTGTCTCTGTTAAGGGTAGAGGATAGTGATCCCTAATTATGGCGACATTCACATTTTTTAAGTTTATGCATATTTTGACCTTCTTATTGCGTTTAGGCACAATGACAATGGGTGAAACCCAATCAGTATGCTCTATCGCATAGATGAATCTGGCATCTAGGAGATTTTCCAGCTCGTCATAAACCATGGTGCCATATTTAGGATTTGTTTGATAAGATCCATATACCTTAGGGTGAGCACCTTCCCTCGTGTGTCCTGCCACTTTTAGTGAAATTCCTTTCATCTCTTTGTATGACCATGCTAGGCAGTCACGGTATTCCATTAGTGTTGGGATATCTCAAGGTGTATGCCTCAGGCACACCTTATGTTTCTATGTGTGAGTGCTAGGGGCACAGTTAGGTGCCCACAAGCACAGTTAGGTGGTGGAAAAGCCACATAGGATGATTGAGTGAATCTAGGAGCAGATTGAGGAGATGATTGTGGAGCTTTGAGGTCATCAGTGATGTCAGTGACCTTGTATGAGGTGCCTACTTAAGGACCTCTTTCTTCTTCATTCTATAAGCAAGTATTCTGAGTTTGTGTCCACTCTACTCTTTCTTTTCAGTATTCCAATCTGGTATCAGAGCCCTTTGATCCCCCTTGAGCCCATTTCTGCCACATCATCATCTTCTTCTTCATCTTCTTCTTCTCCATTTTCCTCTTTCTTCCCAAAATCTTTGAGAGCTTGGTTCTCCATCTACAAACAGCCATTGCCCAAACCCTCTGAGCTGGAAACTCCTCTAGTATGGGCGAACTTCCACCTGTAAGCAATTGAAGAAAAAACGTCTGTGGTGGCTGCCATTCTCCAAACAGCGAATTTCTTCTGTTGCTCGATACTCCCTGCATACTCCGCCATTGCCTGAGCCCTCTTAGGAGTAGATGGGCGACCTCAAGACGAAGATTTTGAGCCATTTTTCAAGTCATTTGGTTCAGTAACGAGGGAGAAATCGTCAAAACTCAGTTTCAGCCTGTAGCAACTCTCCCGGGCAAAAGTGCGCACCATTTCGTCCAACCTCTGTGCTGGACCTTCTTTGGTATATGAGCTTTCTTTTGCTTCAGAAAGCCCTCTTTTCCTTGCTTTGAAGAGTGAGCTACAAGCCCTCCAAGTTCAGCTTTTCAGTTTTGACAGTTTTGGACAAGTTTTTGAAGATGATGCTACATAAAATGCTACTCTAGCATTTCTGGTTTTTTGAAGCTTTCAATAACTTCAGTACAAGTGTGGATTCAGTTTTGTTTTGACTTGCTAGACCTGGTTTTGATTGGAAAATGTATATTTCATCCACTTCTATGAAGCATGTAAGAAGAAGCATCATTGTTTGAAAACTAGTCACTACTATTTGCTACAACAAGTGGCTATACTTTGGAAGTATTTCAGTTCTTTTTGCCTTGTAAGAGAGAAGACACTACCCAATACTTGGGTTAGAGCCTCTCATGGCTTGCTTATGCCAAATATGTGAAAAGCCAAAACATAAAGCAATGTCTTGTTATGCTACAAAGGATGAAAATGCCAACCTGACTTCCTTATTGAAGATTGCCAAAACAATGGTTGCCAAAAAGGAAGCAAATACAGAGATCTACACTCTCATGGCATTTTTATTTGACTCCAAGTACAAGAAAAAGATGAAGGTCAGACACCTAAGATATGCTTCTCTACACAACTATGGAGATGACAAGATAATTGTTCTCATGAAGGATATGACTTTCAAATCCACTTGTTCTATCATAGTACCATCTTATAAGGCACTAGACACTGCCCATGTGGTAAGACCTTGCCTTGACATGGATATTTTGCCTCCACAAGATGAGGCATCCCATGAAGATTATGCATTTTAAACTCATCTCTATGTATGCTCCAGATCACTCTTTTTATGTCAAGGTACTCAGCCTGGATAGTCCTCCAAAATGAATGAAAATAAACTATTGTGTGTTGTGTGTTTTGTAAACACCTCTGGTCACCTTATGATGTAGGCCATGTGTATGGTTTGTTCCATGGTACCTCCTACAGACATTGTGTGCATGTACATGTAGGAGAGATAACCATTGGAAGGTCTGTTTGTATCCCTTTCTGTTTACCTTACACCCAAGGGAACCCTTGCTAGCATGAGAACCTAGCCATAGATTAATCCTTGACCACCATGAGATGGCATGAGAAACTATGAGACTAGATGTATCCTTGACATAGCCTGAGGCATTTCCTTGAGGGGGGGTTTGTTGGGATATCTCAAGGTGTATGCCTCAGGCACACCTTATGTTTCTATGTGTGAGTGCTAGAGGCACAGTTAGGTGCCCACAAGCACAGTTAGGTGGTGGAAAAGCCACATAGGATGATTGAGTGAATCTAGGAGCAGATTGAGGAGATGATTGTGGAGCTTTGAGGTCATCAGTGATGTCAGTGACCTTGTATGAGGTGCCTACTTAAGGACCTCTTTCTTCTTCATTCTATAAGCAAGTATTCTGAGTTTGTGTCCACTCTACTCTTTCTTTTCAGTATTCCAACAATTAGGAGTTCTTTGAGTTTGGTTTCATCTTCTTGACGAAGCTGTTTCCCAATGAAAATCAATTTTTCTTCCTCCCCTTCAAGGGCGAGGTTTATTGTGCGTGTTTTTGCCGGTCCCTCATAGATTGGAGTTTCTCCAATGCTATCGGTTTCTTGAACTTTGAATTCTCTGAGTGGTCTTGGCATTGCTATTGGCGTACTACCACTTGTATAATTCTTGAAGTATTCCGGCACTTCTCAAAGATCGGCCTTTGATGGGGTTGAACTAGCCTGACATGTGTCATGTGTACTCGGTGGCATAGTTGCATTTATTAATTTGTTAGGCTCTTCTTTTCTTTCTTTTTTTGAAGTCGCTTGATCGAGCTTCATCCGGACATGTGGCTTATATTTTGATCGAGCTTCATCCGGACATGTGGCTTATATTTTCGAAACTTCTTATGTTAGGAATTATGGGGTAACTTTTCCACTGGTAAGGTGTTTTCTAGTAAGGGTTCATGTGCTGCACATACTCCTTCCAGTCCCTCAGGGGACCATTCAAGAGGCGATGGTTCTGATTTTAAGGGAGCTGGCTTTGCAAGGTACAATTTGACGATCCTTGATTGGACTCATTTGAATTCATTGAAGTGCTCGGCCTTGGCTTTTCTGCAATTTCCTCCTACAACTTTCTTGCGAGATCTTCTACTATTATTCAACTGCGGAGGTTTAAATTTTGGGAGCTCGACTGCCATTAGGGCATGCAGAATGGCTAGCCATAAAGAATGGCATCTCTAGATCAATTGGTTCTGCATGTTGGAGTGGAGGATCTACCTGTAGCGCCATAGCATCGATCTGTGAGAAGATGGGTCTAATGAATGGCAGTTGTTGAGAGTGCTCTCAACGGAAGCAAGAATGGAAAAAGGAGAGAGAGAGACAGAGAGCCACACAAGTTTTGCAAGGTGCAGAACCACCCTAATCTTCTTTTTCATTCATTTATATATGTGTTTGAGTATTGTACATAACTGGTGTTAAGGCACAGTGACCTTTAACCCCCACAACCTCCCACTTAAAGGACAATGTGCCTTTAAGGGAGAACAACCAGTGAGCATACTATCCAATGCCCATCAATACACGACAATACTCAAACCGCTGACTAGGTAGACTCTTCATCAGCATATCTGCAGGGTTATCATCTGTATGAACCTTGACAAGCTCTATGCGCTTGTCCTCAAGTACCTCCCTGATGAAATGGTACCTGACCTCAATGTGTTTGGTCTTTGCATGAAAGACTGGATTCCGTGCTAGCTGAATAGCACTCATGGAATCACTATGCAATGTCGGTACACCTGTATGAATCCCCAAATCTCCCACTAGCCGATCAAGCCATATAGCCTCCTTGCAACCCTCTGTGGCTGCAACATACTCAGCCTCTGTGGTAGACAAAGCCACGCACTTCTGTGCACGAGACATCCACGACACTGCACCACCTGCAAAGGTGAACACATAACCAGAAGTGGATCTCCTACTATCCACATGCCCTGCATAGTCTGAATCTGTGTACCCAAGTACACGCATGTCTCCTTTACCAAAGCAAATGCACATCTCCTTGGTACCCTTCATGTACCTCATGATGCACTTAACTGCCTCCCAATGCCTCTTTCCTGGATTAGCCATATACCGGCTAACAACTCCCACTGCAAATGCAATGTCTGGTCTAGTAGCTATCATAGCATACATAAGACTCCCAACTGCTGATGCATAAGGAACCTTGGCCATCATGGCCCTCTCCTCATCTGATTTGGGACTATCTGTATGACTCAGTTTCACATATGGAGGCAATGGAGTACTCACTGCCTTCCCCCCCTCCATATTGAAACGCTGTAATACTTTTGTAACATACTCTTTTTGTGAAAGCCAAAGGAGTTTCCTACTCCGATCACGCGTGATGCGCATACCAAGAATATGACCTGCAAATCCCAAATCCTTCATATCAAAGGCCTCATGCAACTTGGCCTTTAATGCATCTAGCTCATAAGTATTCTTGCTAGCCAATAGCATATCATCCACATATAGTGCCAGGATTATCAGGCTACTATCCTTAGCCCTTTTAGTGTAGAGGCAGTGATCAATTTCACTCCTTCTAAAACCCTGGGACTGAATGAAAGCATCAAACTTCTGATACCATTCTCTAGGTGCTTGCTTAAGACCATAGAGACTCTTTTTCAGCTTGCAAACTAAATGCTCTTTGCCCTTTTCTTCAAAGCCTTCCGGCTGCACCATGTAAATTTCCTCATGCAAATCCCCATGCAAGAAAGCTGTCTTGACATCCATCTGCATAAGCTCCATATCCTCTGATGCCACTAGTCCAAGCATGCATCTAAGTGTGGTCATCTTCACAACCGGAGAGAATATCTCATCAAAGTCCACACCCTTCTCTTGCTTGAACCCTTTAGCAACCAAACGGGCCTTGTATCTAGGCACATCATCACCTGTGACCTTCATTTTGTAGACCCATTTACATGGCAATGCTTTCTTTCCATGTGGCAAAGAAACCAAGTCCCAAGTCTTATTCTTCATAAGTGAACTCATCTATGATTGCATAGCATACTCCCACTTGCGTTGATCCTCACGCATCATAGCCTCTCTGTAGCAAGAAGGCTCCCCGCAATCAGTAAGCATCACATAGTCTACCCCTGGAACAAACCTATCAGGCGGTCTAGACACTCTAGATGATCTTCTCAAGGGCATTTCAGCTTGCTGTCCCACTTGCATATCAGCCACATTTGGCTCATCATTTCCACCAATAGATGATCCATCATCTACCCTTGATTGTATACCTGTGGGAGTACTTGGTTGTACCATTTCTTGCACATTTGGTGCATGGACAGCTTGCTGCCTATCAACATATGCAGGTGGATTCACATCCTGGAAAGTGATTCTCCTCATTTCCACATCCCTCATGGGTGCCTTATGCATCTTCTTCTCATTGAAGACCACATCATGGCTGCGTATGATCTTCTTTGCTTCTGGATCCCAGAGACGATAGCCCATCTCTCCACTTTCACCATAACCTAGAAAGATGCATTTCCTAGACTTAGGATCTAGCTTCTTTCGAAGCTCTTTTGGCACATGTGCATATGCCTCACACCCAAATATACGCAAATGAGAGTAAGAGGGCTTCTTTCCACTCCATGCCTCTTCAGGAATACCACCATCCAAACTCTTACTAGGTGATCTATTGATCACATGCACTGCAGTCTTCATTGCCTCAGCCCAAAAACCACCAGAAAGACTTGCATTGGAAAGCATGCATTGCAACCTTTCTTGAATGGTACGATTCATCTTTTCTGCAACTGGATTTTGCTCTGGAGTACGAGGGGATGTGAGCTCCCTCTTAATCCCACGTGTATCACAGAAATGTTGAAAGTCATGAGAGAGATACTCTCCACCATTGTCAGTCCGTAGGCATTTAAGCGTTCTAGCTGACTGATTCTCAACCAAGGCCAGCCATTTCTGAAATACCTGGAACACATCACTCTTCCGAGCTATAGCATAAGCCCACACTTTCCTAGTTGCATCATCAATGAATGTCACATAGTATTCAGCCCCGCCTAATGACTGTGTAGGCATGGGACCACATACGTCTGAATGCACCAAATCAAGCATTTCAAACTCTTTCTTTCCCCTTCTTTTATGGGCTGATTTAGTCTGCTTCCCATAGAGGCAGTGCTCACAAAATTCAAAATCAGAGAAACTCAAATGCGGTACATAACCCAAACGGCATAAGAGTTTCATTCCATTCTGGCTCATGTGCCCCAACCTGCAATGCCACAAAGAAGTGCTTGGCTGCTCGGTTATTGCAACAACATGATCAAATACCCCTGATACATGTAAGGGATACAAAGTCCCACACTTGGCACCCCTGGCCAAAAGCATAGAGCCCTTTTGAATTTTCCAAATTTGAAAGCCAAAAGTGGTGTGAAAACCAGCATCATCTAGTTGACCCACTGAAATAAGACTCTTGGTCAACTTAGGCACATGTCTCACATGTTTCAAAACAAATGCAGACCCATTTGCAAAAGAAAACTTTATGTCACCTGCTCCCACTATGTCACATGCATAGTCATTTCCAAGATGCACACAACCTGTCTTTCCACTGTCATAAGTGGAGAACCATTCCCTATGGGGAGTAACATGGAATGAAGCACCAGAATCCAAAATCCAATCCTGGGAATATGCATCATCTGAAGTGGCAAGCAACTCTGCAGATAAACTAGACATGAAGAGAACGTCATTGTCACTATCATGTGTGACTGCATTGATCTCCTCGATCTTCACTTTTCCTTTGTCCTCCCTTGGACTCTCTTCCTTTTGATTTGCACCCCAATTTGCATTCTTTTTCTTATCCTTTTGCTCTCTTTTCAGCTTGTAGCAATCCTTTTTCATATGGCCCTTCTTGCCACAATGGTAACACTCAATGTTCCGTGCCCTGGATTTGCTACGAGACTTCCCTCTTTCTTGGGACTTCCCCCTGAACTGTGATCTGCCCCTTTGCACATTTAAGGCTGCATCCTGCTTGTTGCCATCCATAGACTTCCGTCTAATCTCCTCGGCCAACAAGCTACCCACAACATCATCAAATTTCAGTACTCCACCAGGTGCAGAGTTACTGACAACTGTACGGAAGGTATCCCATGAGGATGGCAATGAACATAAGAGAAATATTGCCTTAGTCTCCACATCAAAATTCATTTTCTGAGCCTAAAGCTGGCTGAAAATAATATTGAATTCATTCAAGTGAGAAGCAATGGAGACCCCTTCCTTCATTTGCAGCTCAAACAACCTCTTCATGAGGTAAACTTTATTAGAGGCAGTTTCCTTCTCATAAGTGGCACACAGTTTCTTCCACAAATCTTCCGTAGTCTGCTCATTTACTACTGTGAAATAAACTGACTCTGCAAGATGAAGTCTAATAGTAGACTTTGCTAATGCATCCAACTCATTCCAATCATCCTCAGACATATTTGCAGGCTTAGCTTCAATCCCTGCCAAGGGTTTAATCTGCTTCTTTTGAATAAGCACATCCCTTATCTGTTCTTTCCACAAAGAAAAGTTTGTCCCATCAAACTTTTTAATGCTGAAAAACTCCTTTTCAGGCATGGAAGAGGATGCCATGATGCAAATAAAGCAAAATCCCAAATGCTAGTGCCTGCAAGAGAGAATCACACCAAATACCAGGTGCACCCAAATGTGTATGCCACAATAGAGTGAAATATCACCAAAATTCAAAGCTCAAAGCATCAAAAGATGCATCTGACTCATGTGCATATACTATGCATCCATATGAGCAAATCTGGCCCAAAAGAAAATGCCAATAAGTGCCAAATGACTCAAGCATAAACACTGTCCACTGGCATATGCATCAATAATGTCTCATCCAAGAGAGCATAGCACTATCAGTGCATCACCTGCAATGTGTCAAAGCTGTCCCTCAGCTTAAAATAGCATCCATGTGCAAAGCGTCCATAAAAAATAGCATCCCACAAGGCAATTTGGGCCTATCAGCGCATCCAACAAGGACCGCAATGCATCCAAATGGCCTATAAATCATCCACTGCAACCCAATGCACACCACGAATGAGCGCACACTGCTCAAACTGCAACCAGAGTGATCTGCATAAGGTATGCTCAAGAAATCATAGTCCCACGGTAATGAGCACTATTGAAAATAAAACCTGAGATGCCTCAAAACATGGGCGCCATTGCATAATCGGACTCAGCAAGAAAATCTGCAAATATCTCTCTTCTGCCAGAACTCCAAAATCCCAACCGATGAGTGAGAAATGGTAGTCAATACTTATCCACTGCCATGTGGCATAAATCTAAGGTTTCAAAACCTTAGTATGAAAAATGCATAACAGAGAGATGAAATCGAATACACAGAGATTTATAACTCTGAAAATCCTCCACCGAATCACGCAAGAACTGATAGGTAGGGGTTTTTGGGCATCCGGAATGCAATGGGACAGACGGTTTTGGAAACCGTGGCCTCAATCACTGGGTCCAACACACAGACTGAAAAACGTTTTTGGAAACAGAGCTATCTGTAAACTCCACCGGAGTGTGAATAATGAGCAACATAGAAGTTTTAGGACCTCCTGAGTCCACCGGAACTGACAGATCTGCAAATGGTTGCTCCAAACTTGAGTTCCAACACCCGGGCAAAAAACGCAGGAATTGACACAGTGAGTCAGAAATCCACTGAAATGATCTCAGATTCAAGAATGAAGGTGTTTCCAAGCTCCTGAAGTAATGTGGACACCAAAAGCAAGCAATAGTTGCCTCCACAAGTCAATACGGAGTCTCTGTCATCGAACGGAACAGGGAAAAGCTCAAAAAACGACTTTTTCTTTGAAAGCTCTTAACAGGCTCTCAAAACCACTTCGCAAAGCCAAAGTGACTTTTCCAAATGTTCCTCCAAGGTCTCTGCACACTCGGATGCAAGTAAAGTCGCCCACAAAGCTTCCCATAGAGCTTCTCCTTCCTCTCACAGAGCTGCTGAGCTTCAAGCATTTGCGCACGCTTAGCTAGATCACCCGGGCTCTGATACCAGTTGAGAGTGCTCTCAACGGAAGCAAGAATGGAAGAAGGAGAGAGAGAGACAGAGAGCCACACAAGTTTTGGTGGGTGCAAAACCACTTCGTAAAGCCAAAGTGACTTTTCCAAAGGTTTTTCCAAGGTCTCTGCACACTCGGATGCAAGTAAAGTCACCCACAAAGCTTCTCCTTCCTCCCACAGAGCTACTGAGCTTCAAGCATTCACGCACGCTTAGCTAGATCACCCGGGCTCTGATACCAGTTGAGAGTGCTCTCAACGGAAGCAAGAACGGAAGAAGGAGAGAGAGAGAGAGAGCGAAAGAGACCCACACAAGTTTTGGTGGGTGCAGAACCACCCTAATCTTCTTTTTCATTCATTTATATATGTGTTTGAGTATTGTACATAACTGGGGTTAAGGCACAGTGACCTTTAACCCCCACAGTTGTCGATGGTTGCCAATGTTTGTATCCAGTTATTGACATTGCTTTGTGAGTCACCTGCTATGGCATGCTGTTGCAAAGGAGCTGATTTGATTGAGATTGTTGTTGAAGATGTGTCATCCAACGCTCTAGGCACAATTGGTTTAATAGCACCTGTCCCCATATTCACCCTGACTGCAGTGTCTTGATTCTGGATTGTTAGTCTATTAGTTTCCCGGTCATGGAGGATTGATGCTTCCCGTAACCAAGGACGTCCTAGTCAGATTTGATAGGATTTTTTGGGGAGATCCAACATTGTGAATTGAAGGAAAAAGCGGACTCCTGCGATCTTTGTGGACATGCCATTCACTATTTCGAAGGGTTTAGCCCGTAAATCATCGGCAAGGTGGATGTTGAAATTAGCCTTTTGCATTGGTGGGAGACCCCATTCTTCGTAGAGCTCTTTTGATAGGACATTGACACCTGCTCTGCCATTCACTATGGCTTGGACTTCATTATATGCCTTGTGGATCAAAGGCATAATAATGTTGTGTATGTCATCTCTCTCACCCATTCGCACAGGGATATCTTCAATGTCATTCATAGGTGGGAGGGGATTGCGAGTTCAACCCCATCCTTTGAAACTCACCCAGAGATTGGACAGTTTCGTAGGAGGATTCCAATGGGAATTGACACAGGGCAACTTAGGATGCTAGAGAGTGCGGCTCCTTCAAGTTGATGTGGCGGTACATTCTATTGTGGAGTCTGTTGTTGGAACAAAGCTCGAGTATAGTATCAATACTTTGTGGGGCCAAGTCATGGATTGGGTCTTGAGCTTGTTTCTCACCCTCAAATTGAGCTGTTCATTTTGGACCCATTGTTGAAGTACCTGAAAATGAGCCTTCTCCACCTCAGCATTCGGGTATGGAGCTTATTTCATTTGAAGCTCAGAGTGATGTGGATGAGCTCGATGGCTCATTGCTTGGTGGAGGTGGAGGCAGTTGTGCTTTCTTTTTCACAAGTCGCTTTGGTTGGATTGGAATGTTAGTGTCCTTGGTGGCCTCTTTCTGTTGGCATTGTAATTACATTGACAGGTTGTGACTTTACACTTGCCGGGACCCAGATTTTGATGGTCCACCCCAATGATGCTGATGGGGATGTCAGGCTTAATCTCTGTTGTTTGTGGGATCTTATTTTTCATGGGACAAACCATACAGGCATGCCCTATGCCACAATCTCGATAGAGTGGTTGGAAAGTAGCTAGGCTACCACGATGAGGGCACCTCTGCGATCTGGTGATTTTCTCCACAACCGTAACACTTGATTGGTGCTTGAAATGTGTTGGGTCTTACTTGATTTCCAAAACTGGTATTAGACCTTATGCACCTTGTACATAGCACACTGGGTACTCTGCTTCATACTCAAATAATGAGTCTACTTCCTTGGCTTGTAATTGATGTATTGAACTACCTGAGGAGCTGGTTGGTGCTCTTGGATATGGTCTGGATTCGGATTCCTGAGTAGTTGTGGGTTTTGTGTCTGAACGGGAATAGGATTTAGCCTCGAAGGTGGGGGCGCTTGTGCAAGTGCCGATTGCCTGTATACTAAGCATGGGTACCGCTTGTATTGTGGAGGTCGAGGCGGATTGTTGCACATGTTGAAGATGCAACTTTTCTCATCATGGCCGCCGACGATGCAAATATGGCACCACAACTTGGTGGTGGATTTGCTTGTGCAGTGATCACTAGAGGACCGGGCACTCATTTGCTGTATGATTGCTAGGCAGTTGTGGACACCAGACATTTCTCGCTGTGAATATGTTTGAGTTGGCGGCTGAGACAAGTGGAGTTTTTGATCCATGGCTTGCATCATATCTTCTTTCAGCTTCAAGGTCATGGCCTCTAGGCGATCTTCATTTGATGTTCGGCAGTGTCCTTTGATTTACTCTTTTTGAGCGCTTATCTCATGTATTTGATCTGTAGTCATCACTGCTAGTGTCTAAGTCTATCATGCCATCCTCAATGTCAATGGCTGCCGCATGAGCAGCACTGAACATTTCATATCCTTGCGGATTTTCTTTCTTAGACCTGCTATGAACCATGCCGTAAGGTACTTTGCATCTGGGTATGAGTCACATTTGGTGATTAATCTCTGCATCTTTCCTAGGTATGTGCGTACATCTTCTCTCCGGCCTTGTTCGATCTTGTTGAGTTGGAGAGCGGGATCATCTTGTAGCCTCTCCATTTGAAAGCGTCATTTGAATTCGGTTGAAGTAGGTCCCATGTGGCACGTTCTTCCATGAGGTCTAGGTACCATTCTGACGCTTCATCAGTTAAGGCCATTGGAAACCAAGCCACCTTGGTTTCATGGGATTGATCGCCACTTGCTCGACATGCGGCATCAAAATGCTAGAGGAATCGGGCTAGGTCTCCCCTACCATTAGATTTGGGAAGTTCCAGTTTTCCCAAGGGGCGTCAGCCTTGATTGTTATTATTTCTTCGATGGAAGAAATTGTTAGCAACCTCTGCATCGAGCTCGATATATCCATCATTGTCATGACGGCATCCAACCATGTTGGGGCATGGAGGAGTTAGAGGGAGTGGTTGAATCTCAAGGGGGATTCGGGGTAAAGGATTAGCGGGGGCGGTTGTTGCAGGGAGTTATATGCAGATGTGGCGAGCCTTGGAGTCGAAGGCATTGGCCGGAACATAGCTGCATGCAAATTGTGCGAGATTTGCCAAGGATGTCTCTGCCACAAGTGCGGGTGTGAATGTAGTGTTGTTGGGAGGGTAAGAGTGGTGTTAGTTTGTGTAGGGATCATCGTGTTAATAATGTGCCTAAGATAAAGTAGGTTGATACTAACCTAGGGTAAAACTAATCTAACCAAAGCTAATACTAACCTAGCCTAGTTAGAGTAACTAACCTGACCGAGATGAACTAAACCTAACCTAATCAAGCCCACTAACCTA
>NC_141625.1:3521166-3618666 GCF_047967505.1 Dipteris shenzhenensis
AGTACATGTACTGATTGATCTTTAAAAATGAAAGATTCAATTAATTAAATCATTAGTATGCACCTGCTCACAATGCTCGAGAAGAACAAAAGTATCACTTTCATCGGTCCAAATTATGGTGGAGTCTATTGCAAAGAAACCACTACTGTCTTTCCTCACTATCGCATGGGGACCGTTGTAAATAGTTCTAAACCATTTTACATCAAGAACAAAAATACTAAATCATTTGAAATCAATTTCATAGATTTTGTGTATGGTCCCACAATAATCCAACTATGGGGAGAGAAGATTGGTATCCGAAGCACTTGCTCGGCTATCTTGTGTGAAGTTAGCCATGACTCCACAATCATATGTGACTCTCTTTGAATCGATGCATTCCACACAAAAATTTCATCCATATGACCATAATGCACTGTACTTTTTGTACTACATGCATCTATTTTATAACATATATTGCCACAAATAATTACTTAATTATGTAAATAGGTAAGAAACTTACATGCATCATACATCCAGATGATAACTCTCGCTCGTGCTCGTTTATTGTCTCTCCATCGCATTCGGCTTTACGTAGAGCCAGTTGTAGCCAATCAAGTCACATGTGAGTGGGGAGAAGGGCAAGATCCTATCGATATGGTTGCAATTGCATGTACATTACTTTGAATCTCTTCCTTGCATTTATTCTTTCTGCTTTGGCCGCTTCATATCTCTCAATCCATTTCTGCATCTCCTTGCTATTGAGGATACAAAACTTATTGAATTTCTCCATTTGCTCTTTGCTCATCTTTCTTTGGGAACCTCGCCAATGATGCAATCATCATCCTTGTTATGCTAAGCCTGCGGCATATCGAGATCCATGGACGCAAGAAACTCCATGATATATACTCCTGCACAAGCCATCCCTTTGCCATGCTTACTTCCAGTCTTGCTCTTTGCCTTACAAATCCCTTCAAAGTTCTCATAAACCACTCGAGAAAAAACATCCACCGACTATGAATGGTCCCTGTAATGGCCACCTCATCAACTATGTGCACAAGCAAGTGCACTTGAGTTGTAATGCTCGAGGGAAAGTGCTTCTCAAGCAAGCATATGGCTTTGATGGAGTCCACCCTAGCCTTCTCGATTCTCGATATGGAGATCTCTTTTTGAGATATCCACCTATTTCACATGCCCATGTAAGATATATTCATAATCAGTCTATAGATTATTCAACTTAAATTGAAAAAAATGCAATGAATGCGAGTTGATAGTAAGCATACCTCGCAATACCACTGATCTTGAATATAGCATTTCTAACATCTTCTTGTATGCACCCTTTCACTATAATTGGGAGGATGACCTATCCAAGCAACAAAGAAGTCATGTCAATAATATTACATAATCATAATTACACTAATGCATCACGATTATCGGTACACTAATCCTACAGCTTAGAATACCTGTAAGACCTTATGCCAATCATGGGGCTTGAGCCCACTAAGCTTATTGTCCTTTGAAAATTCTCCTTTCAAGCAATGCATGTACCCTGTCGGTGTTCAAAAAGAGGCAATGTCAGCCTTGACCACTGGCTCCTCTCTCTTGTAGAGGATCCATGTTGCTTTCAGGAGGACAACTTTACAAACATGCACTTGGGGCCACAAACGAGGCATCCTATTCATAATGCACAAGTCTTCTCGCACTCCTCTTGAGTATTTGGAACCAACCAAGGTGCCCAAAACGGTAACCCCCACATTCTTGAAGATATGCATGGGATCCAAGAGATGATTGATTTGTAACTGACCCCAATAAGGAAGCTCATGAAAGATGGATAGCCTCTTCATACCATGAGGAGGCGCCTCTCCATTTGCCCTCCAAGCCTAAATCTAGTCACTTGCCTTCAAATATGGTGGTGGTGGATCAAGCTGGCAGCCACGCACAAGATGGTCCAATGGAAGGTATCGAGCATGACCTTCATAAACATTTTTCCTCATATGTTTGGAGTATCATGCAAACAGTTTCAAACCTAACCCACAAATAAGACAAGCATGGTACCCACTTGTGTAACAAGTCCTGCATGCATGCATGAATGTGTTAGTATATGACATGCGTGCGAAAGAGAGTCATAAAAGCATAATCATATATCATACGTGTAAAGACACAACCACATACATGTGCACTCTCCATATCCTGGGTAGTCATGCATGGTCCACCTCAAATGTCATTGGTATGTCTAGGAGCTCTAGAAATATCAAAGACCCGCACTTCTCTCATAAGATCTGTAACTCCTTTATCAAAGGTGCCATGTGCATGTCCATATTTTTGGACTTGTATTTCCCTGGCACAAGCAATGCAAGCATGAGGTGCCCCTTCTTTATTGTTAGCCATGGTGGGATATTGTGATTCACCAAGACTATGGGCCATGTCGACCAAGATGTCGAGCGTGACCCAAAAGGGTTCATGCCATCCATGACGAGCCCAAGATGTAAGTTGCGTGGCTCCCTCACAAAGCCCGGCCACTGATTGTCTATGTGCTTCCAAGATGCACAATCTACAGGAATCCTCAATGTGTTATCAGTGGACCAATGTGTAGCATGCCCAGTCATCAACTCCTCTATGGATTTGCATCGAAACATGTGCTGTATTCTAGCAATGATGGGAAAGTGTCTCAAGACCTTTATCGAAATCTTCTCATCCTGCAAGGCATCTCTATATCGTTGTTCCCCACACTCCGAACAACTAGCAAAATCGACATGCTCACAACAACGAAAGAGAATACAATCATTACGACAAGCATGGATGGTATCATAATCCATACCCACCGTTGTCAGCATCTTCTTCTCTTCATCTCTTGATGCGAGCATGGTATTTGGTGCAGGCAACATCTTCTGGAGCAACCTATCACAATTCAAACATACATAGGCTTCAAATAATGAGAAACTATGATGATTCTCAAAACAAACAATATCCAAATAATGAGGCAAATTAATGCGGGCATAACCTCATTAAGGCCGAGACCCTTGTATCCGACCACTCATACTTTGCTTGCAGATTCAAGATTGAGAGACAAGCTTGTAGTTTTGACATCCCAACACCCTCATACAACTGTGTTGATTGCAACTCTCACATATTGGCCTCAAACTTGGACATCACGTGTACATGTGATGCGGTGCTCCTAAAAATAGAATCCATCATGTCCACCATACCCTCGTCATCATTTGGCACATCTGAGAGACTATCATCCAGCTCAAAGTGTGAAGGTATGCGTGCACCCTCGCCACCCTCCTCATCTTGTCTCAAGGTTTCGTGTAAATATAACATCTTGTCTTAAGGTTTCGTGTCATGTATGCATGTAGTATTAATCAGGAAATCAAATAGCATTGACTTATCGATGATCCATCACCACATGCACTACTAATGGTGGATATTGGTGCAGGCTCCTCCCCATACATCCGCAAGTGGCACATGACAATACAGCGTTGATGTCGTACTTCTTGCTTGCAATGAGTGCAATGATAATACAACCTATATGTAAGCCACTCTGTGCTCCTGGGTGATGATGCATCATTTGACAAGCTTCCACTCGTCCCTTCCATCTACATACCTCCAAAGTCACAACACAAAATGCAAGGAAATCCATTAAGATCCAAAAAATAGCCACTTATGTTCTCCTTTCCTCTCTTGCTATATTTGGTTCTCTGAACTGTCGCTACATAGCGATGTTTCCCCCTGTTCCATTGCCATAAAGCGATGCTTTTAGGATATACAACATCGCTATATAGCAATGCCTAGGGCTAAAACCCAAAACCCCGTGCGATGTCGTCTTTCACAACTCTATTGCGGGAAAATAAAAAATCTCTCCTCCAACCTTATATTCAATGACCTTGCTTTCCTCCAACCTCTTCCCCACACTCCTCACCCTTACCCAACCCCTTTCTCAACACTTGTGCTCCCTCTCCACCCTTCTCCCTCTCTACTCGTGTGAAAGGAAGTTTTTCAAGAAGGTGTGTTTCTTTAAGCAATGTAGGTTCATTTTTTGTGAGATTTTGTTTTGTGAGTGTTGAAGCATGTTTCTCCTTGCATTGCTAAGCCTGTATGCTAATTTTCATACTTGATTTTTAGAGTTGAAGGATAAAAATGAGATTTGGTGAAAGAAAGAAGACTCACCTCTTCTCTTTTTGGTATTTCTCTTCCTCCTCTTTCCCTTCCTTTCGTGCTTTCTCCTTGTGTGCAGGCTTATGCTTGTCCCCTCAATCTAATCCCTTTGGAAAGTTGCTTCTCCAAACTCCTCCTTTCTCTAACTAGTTATTTGAAAAATGGTATGTTTCCTCTCTTTTGTAGGGCTAAGTCCACGAAACACCAAGCGAGATTTTTCCAGGAAAGAAAGTGCTTCATCTCTTTTCCTATTTTTATTTCTGTGATTTGCATTGGCTTGCAGCTAGCGCCTTAAGCGCTAGTTGTAGTGATGGGTGTAGGAACCCTCTCTTCCCCTCTCTTCTCTTATTTTCTCTTCTTCGCCTCTTTCCCTCTTTTCCTCCCTCTTCCTTCTCTTCTTTTTCCCTCTCTTTCTTCTCTTCTTTTTCCCTCTCTTTTCCCCTCTCTTTCATCCTCTTTTCTCTCTTTTCATAAGCATATGCATTTGCATATGCTTATGCATGAGCATATGCTCATATGCTTATACTCATGCATGAGCATATGCTCATATGCTCATGCATAAGCATAAGCATATGCTCTCTTTTCTTTTCTTCTTTTCCCCTCTCTTTTTCCCTCTCATTCATCCTCTTTTCTCTCTTTTCATAAGCATATGCATTTGCGTATGCTTATGCTCATCTGCTTATGCTTATGCATGAGCATATGCTCATATGCTCATGCATAAGCATAAGCATATGCTTTCTCTCTTTTTCTTCTTTTTCTCATAAGCATATGCTTTCTCTCTTTTTCTTCTTTCCCCCTCTCTTTTTTCCTCTCATTTCTTCTTTTCAACTCTCTCTTTTCCTTCTCTTTTCCCCTCTTCCTTCTCCCTCTCTTTTCCCCTCTCTCACTTCCTCTTTTCTCTCTTTTCATATGCATATGCATTTGCATACGCTTATGCTCATATGCTTATGCTTATGCTCATATGCTTATGCTTATGCTTATGCTTATGCTCATGCATGAGCATATGCTCATATGCTCATGCATAAGCATATGCATATGCTCTCTCTCCTTTTCCCCTCTTTTTTTTCCTCTCTTTTCTTCGTTTCCCCTCTCTCTTCTCCTTCTCTTTTCTGCTCTCTTTTCCCCAAGGGGGATTCACAAGGGACTCCTTATGGTATCACGTGAGTGTAAGGGAGGGGGGTTTTTGCAATGTTTGGTTTAAGCTTATAAGTTAGGGGGTAAGGGGGTTTCTTTGTGGCTTTTTTTTGGGGGGGGGGGGGGGGTCAAAGGGGGAGGGGTACAAGGAGGGGGATAGGCATGGGGGTGGAGATGGAGGAAAGGAGGGAGGGATTTGAAGAAGTCTCTAAAATGGATTGCCTTTTTGATTGGACTACTTATTGATACCTTACAGCTTAAAATTATACTTAAACTTTCTTTTTATATTTTGTTCATGTGATTTAATCAATAGCAAAACTTGTACTAGTTTGACTTTTGCGTGAAACATGATATTAAATATCACCCAAGATGTATAATATTTTCATCCACATTCAATCGAGGTAGCATATGCATATATTGTGAAAGTGTACATAAATTGTATATAATTAAAAAAGGGTGGGTTATGGTTCCTATCCTAATATGCTTTTTAAATAGGGGTAGCAATGATTTTACAATGGAAAACTTATAATCTTAAATAGGCGTATTTATTACCCATAAGGAGACCTTAAATAGGGGTCTTTTGTAAGGTTCGTCCACGCAGGTGATGTAGACCTTTTATAAGAAGTGAACCCCCCGGGCTTTTCCCCTCTCTCACTTCCTCTTTTCTCTCTTTTCATAAGCATATGCATTTGCATATGCTTATGCTTATGCATGAGCATATGCTCAAATGCTTCTAGTCATGCATGAGCATATGCTCATATGTGCATGCATAAGCATAAGCATATGCTTTCTCTCTTTTTCTTCTTTTCCCCTCTCTTTTTTTGTCTCATTTCTTATTTTCCCCTCTTCCTTCTCTTCTTTTTCCCTCTCTTTTCCCCTCTCTTCTTCTTTTCTCTCTTTTCATATGCATATGCTTATGCTCATATGCTTATGCTTATACTTATGCTTATGCTCATATGCTTATGCTTATGATTATGCTTATATGCTTATATACTTATGCTTATGCATGAGCATGTGCTCATATGCTCATGCATAAACATAAGCATATGCTTTCTCTCTCTTTCAACTCTTTTCTCCTCATCTTTTCCCCTCTTATTTCTCTTCTTTTTCCCTCTCTTTTCCCCTCTCTTTCATCCTCTTTTCTCTCTTTTCATAAGCATATGCTAAAGTAGATGCTTATGCTTATGCAGGAGCATATGCTCATATGCTCATGCATAAGCACTCCATAAGCATAAGCATATGCTTTCTCTCTTTTTCCCCTCTCTTTTTTCCTCACTTTTCTTCTTTTTGCCTCTCTTTTTTCCACTCTTTTCTTCTTTTGCCCTCTCTTTTGGCCTTCTCTTCTTTTTTCCTCTCTTTTCCCCTCTCTTTCATCCTCTTTTCCCTCTTTTCATAAGCATATGCTGAAGTAGATGCTTATGCTTATGCATGAGCATATGCTCATATGCTCATGCATAAGCATATGCTTTCTCTCTTTTTCCCCTCCCCTTAGTTGTATTTGGTCCGTTTTTCTTTTGATCCTTAGCCATTCTAAATGGCCTCACCCACGGTTGTCCTCCCAAAATCCCAACCTAGTTCCCCACATTGAGGTAATTTGGGACATCTCTTCTCTGCTAGCTCATGTAAAAGAGAAGATTGCACATGATACCGATTGGGTGAAGTACAACATCGAGGTGCATGCACTTGGGTGGGGTCCAAGCTGAAGGGTAGTGGAGCAAGGGCGACTGAGGAATGCACCACACAACCTATGGGATCTCCGTAGGTTTTGAAAAGACTGCCACGACTGCTGGAGCACCAAATATGAATGTATAAAGGGCATAATGGTTGTGTGGAGGCCTTCGTGGAGAGCCAGTACATAATCCCTGAAGAGCATGACCTCATATTAGAAGAAGTGGAGGATGAGGTCCCAAGTGACCTGCCTAGCGGCTCCGAGGAGGAAAACACCTCGGATAGTAATGCAAAGCAGTAGACCTTCTCCACTATTTTGGCATTTTTGGAGAATGTCTCTTGCAAAGACAGATTTTGCTTAAGCATACTTTTGGAGATAGATTTTGCACTCTCTTTTTGTGCATGAGAACTCTTGTTTAAAAATAGTATTTTTGGTGATATTTTTTATCTATGAAAACCTTCTTGGATTCCACTTGCCTTTCATAAATATTTGTCCTTTCAAAAGTGGCTTTTCATTATTGTCTTAAGTAAATAATTGTCCTTTTTGCGTTGATGTCATTTCATAATTTTCTTAAGTGATTAATTGTCTTTTCATAATTTCTTGAGTTTGAATTTTATTTTATTCTTAAGTAATTAATTAATTGTCTTTCCGCTTCTTACCCGCTCTTGTGTTTGTTTTTGTTTTCGTGTTTGTGTGTACGTTTGTCCAATCCCCCAAATTAGACATGGGATCACGTCGCACGTCCCCAATGAGTACGAAAACCCTCATAGGAGGAGACATCATGATCTCTACTCTCCAAAGGACTTTGATTCCACTCAGTTGACTCCTTAGGGGCCTATCCCTATGACTACCCCTGGCCCGACTCCTCTCACACCTAGCACTATGACTACCCCTCAAGGAACTCCTTTACTAGTAGCTCATGACTTCACCGAGAGTCCTGACGAGTTTGTCGCATAGATGAGTGATTTGGAGGTAGTGAGATTATTCTCTCTGCTATCCTCTCCTACACTGATGGCTGGACCTACTCGATAACCATCCCATTTAGCCCCTTCGATGGAGGGGTCATCACTTGGGCATACCCATTGTAAGGGGAGGAAGAGTAGGAAGGGTCGAAGCTACTACTCAAACTCAGGAGATGTAGACGAGTCAGCACACTCACATCCTTATAGGTCTCCACCTGGTCATGAGACCTGGTACTAGTTATGTCCCTTGCCCTCTCCCACTCCCTCTACTACTCCTCGTTCTGTAAATGCTCCCAGTAACACCCCTCGCTCTAGCTCTGCCACTCCCATGACTCCTCCTTTCTTGCCCAAGGACTTGTACTATGAGATCACTAGGGGTGGAGAGATAATAGAAAATCAAAAGGGCTCAGAAGTGCTAGCCACCATGAGGCAGTTGATGAGCCACCCCTTCAAGAGTGGCATATCTATTGATTGGAGGTACCAAGATGGCAAAAAGAAGAAGGCAATCATCGATGAATTGAAAAGACAATACCATAACCCCCTAAATCAAGAGTTCAATGACACTTACATGAAAGATCGCATGTGTTCTATCTTGAAGCATTATAGGTCAACCTTGCAAACTTCCATCACAAAGGGGAAGGCTAAACCCAATTGGGTAGACTAAGATGACTAGAAGTTTTTGAAGAAGGACTACAGGGACCATCCCAAAAAGTTTGACAATTAGAGGAGGGCTATGAGGAGACAGCTGAACTCCATAGGTACTTTGCACTTTGGTACAGATGGACGGTTGGCATTCGAGGCATGGGTGGTAATTCTACTTCTTTTTTTTTAATTACATATTTCATTCACTTTATCTAACTCTCATAAATTGGGTCCACAACAAGCTGCAATGGGTCACCTTCCCACAGACAAAGAGGCGATACATGCATTTTGCATAGAAGCAAAGCCATGGTTTATTGAGATGGAGGCCATGGGAGAGACAGTCGATTGGGCTGAGGTGGTTGCTCGCATAGTATAAGTCTACTCCTACTTGTAATCTCACTTTTTAAATTGTTTTTTCTTTAAGTTCCAATCTAATTTCCAATTAAATGGTTTCACTCTTAGGGTGCAAGCTCGAACGTCCCATCAAGGAATGTGAGCGATGATGACAAGGAGGCAAATCTCAAGGGTTTGGCTTACATGGCTTTAATGAGGGCCAGGGATTAGGCATAGCTCACGATGGCCAAGGATCAGGCCAACATGACCACGACGATGACAATGATGATTTGGATGAGCGGGAGTAGTAGTAGTAGTATTAGTAGTAGTTTGTATATACTTTGGCATGTATATGATTTTGTATGTTGGCTCGTTTGAGTGAATTCGTATCACCCTTTTAGAAAGGAAAATTTTGTAACAAACAAGGTTGTATATCTTCGGCATGTATATGCTTTTGTCTCTCGGCTTGTTTGAGCGATTTTGTATCACCCCTTTCACAAGGGAAATTTGGTAACCAAGGTTTGAGAGTCTTTCTTGCTTGTATGCTTGTAAACATTCTTTTGTAATTACTTTTAAAAAAACATTAGTGGGGCAATATAGGGCTTGTTGTGGTTCTGTTTAGCCCCACTAATGTTTTATTTTAGTTATGTTAAGGGTCTCTAGATAGTGACACTTTACCAATGTCTCTATATAGTGACATTTACTAGAGTCCATATATAGCAACATTTATTTTTTGACATTAATAGCGACGTAAATACCGACCTTTGTGCCTGTTTTTTTTTTTTAATTACTGTAAAAAAGGTCGGTATTTCCATTAAAAAATGGCCTATGCCTTGTGGTGGCGGCACTTTGTGAGAGGGCTAAGCACATAGAAAGGGTGAGGATATTCAGGTTGAGAGAAAGGTGCAAGAAATACATCACTGGTTAGGGGAGGCTAAGCAAATAAAAGAGAGAGACAGAGAGAGAGGGGGGTTGAGAAACATGACTAGACTGGCGAGATGGGAAGAATGAGGGTCCCCAAGGCATGGGAAGTTATGAGAAGCGGCTGAGAGGAAAGAGTTGAGGCTGAGTGAATGAAGGGCAGAGTGTGTGTGTGTGTGTGTGTGTGTGTGTGTGTGTGTGTGAGAGAGAGAGAGAGAGATAAAGCGAGAGGGGAAGCAATGAGACAAGAGAGAGAGGAAATTTTATCTCAAGGGAAAGTACTTACCTCATTTTAAAAAAAAGTAGAACAAGGTTTCCTCTTCAAATAAAGGGGGGGGAAGTAATGAACTAAAGGACTACATGAGGAAAAGGAATCCATGCACATGAGGAGAAACTCGATCCCAATAGCCACACCAAAACTATAGTGGGATTTGAAAACCACCACATGGCAACAAGAAAAACCCAGCTTCATGCTCCACAACCATAGGAATGAGTGAAAAGGAGGTAAGGAGTGGCTATATGCATAAAGGATAAATGGGAAGGAGAGGGAAGAGGTGGAAGGGAGATGGTATATACATCAATAGAGCATGACAAGTGAAGGATAAAGAGGAGGAAGAATGATATGGACATTAAAGGAGAAGGAGCAATGGAAATTAGGTAATATACAAGACCATGGTGGCTATACAAGAATGAGTGTGTCGCATCAAGGAATAGCCCCCTTCTTTTATAGCCAAAAGAGGGGGGCTATCCCAATTAATGCAACCCCCCCCCCCCCCCCCCACATGCATGGTGTGAGAGGAGGTCTTTTCCATGTGAGCTTGGTGGGTTCGCACTCTCAATTGTGTGTTACAAGGCTTTTCTACTCAAATCAATCCCCATATCCTATAGTGTATCAAAGTCTTATGGCTTTTTCCTATATTATAATATACACAAACATCTAGGAGGACAAGTGGAGGGTTGGCACAAGGAATCTTGCCACCTCATCCTACTTTCCCCATCATTTAACTTGCATTCTTGGACTATCTACAACCCCCCAACATGGGTCCATCCTAGATGGACAAAATAATCCAATATCCTATCCATCTCCACCTATTTTATATTACTTTTACCATGGTCCTTGGTCCATGTCTCACTAAATGCGTGCATGGGGCCACCTAGGTGGAGGGGTGGCACATGGAGGAAACATGCCACATCAACATTTAATAATTTATCTACCATGGATTATGTACAACACACCTATGGGTCCTCTTATGTGGAAGGGTGGCATATCCTTCCAGACCCTGGGCCCTATGCACACCATATTTTATGCTTCTAATGCCACACACATTCACATTCACCTTTATTTAAACCATTCACATTGGAGATTTTTTTTTCCTATAACTCTGTGTGTGTGTGTGTGTGTGTGTGAGAGAGAGAGAGAGAGAGACAGACAGATAGACAAACAGACAGACAGATAGACAGAGAGAGACAAAGACAGAGATAGAGAGTGAGAGAGAGAGAGACAGAGTGATAGAGAGACAGAGAGATGGAGATGTGTGCATGGTTGGACCAATGTAGTGAAATTGAATGTCATAATGAATTCCAAGGTCCACAAGAAATTTGTCTTTCTTGCATTCTTCTTTGCTTGATTTAGAAAGAAGCCAATGGCCTCTGATCTCATGGAGTATTTTTTTAATGTCTCATTGAGCTCATCAAGACATTAGTTCACCATACAGTATAATTTCATATGAATAAATTTTGACAAACTTTTATTGCTTACACCCAAAAGCTTTTCTCATTTAGCTCTCTCTCTCTCTCTCTCTCTCTCTCTCTCTCTCTCTCTCTCTCTCTCTCTAATACTCACATTGTTATGGGCAGCCTTAAGCCCGTGATGCTAGATCATAAACACAAAGCTTGTAAGATTGAGTCCAAACAAACAATGTAGAAGCCAAACAGTTGAACCACTATGTGAACCCATTGGACAACACCAAAGTATACAAAAGTGTAGCCAATCTCTTGCTAATCTACTAGTTGGGCATGTGTTTGATCTCAAGAGAGTTCACAATTTTATTTCTATTGAAGTCTTTGAGATTGATAAGAAGTTGATACACCTACCTCGCATGTGCTTACACCTTCCACAAATCTATGCGGGAGACAAATGCTACGCTCACAAGAACATGGTAGTCAAAAAAGATTTGTGCTCCTAGGCACATTGTTGGCATGGAGGAAAATTCCACCCTCCTCCTCGATTTATTATTTCCAAATTACCTAGTATGTAGTATGTAGAAGTAGACCATAGGTAAGAAATGGAACCATCATCTTGTGCCTCACAACCAAGCCACGTACAAATAGTTTCTCTACTATGTTACTATAGCAAAAGGCATCATCATTTAAGTGAATTACATAATGGAAGCATCTTGAGTGTATTCCATTCCACGTTTGTGCCTACTCCGAGTGAAGAGGGTAAGAGACTCCATGGCTAGGCAACAACTTGATATTGATTTGAAGCGAAATTGGAAAGAAGCATCCTCTTGGGAATCATTGTCGATTGAAGCTACAGATTGATTTCGAAGCCCCAAGTGTTAGTGAAACACCAAATCTTGTGGCACCTTACACAAAGATATACGTGTGTATGTACATTGCAACTTGCTTAGTGGAACCATACACTCACTATTGTGTGTAAATCGATACTCATACATTCATGCTAGATTTACACTCCCATAGAGGCTTCATTAATCTATTCTTTCAATGCAAGAGATCTATTGTTGAGTGCAAGAGATTGTAGAATATTGCAAGCATACGCAGAGTGGTCTTTTGTTCATCCTCTATGATATTGCCTTTGCACCCCTTGCATGCTGACTCCCTCTCTAGTTGCGATTCCAACTATTACCCCTACCATACACAACAACACAATGCATCCGTAGACACGCTTGATAGATGCATAAAATAGTGGGTGTCTCTATAAGAGCTAATATACTTAATAAAAATATAGGCACATCTATAATGGCGGTTATTCACGCATCTATAAGTGTGGTTATACATGCTTTTAATAGCACGTCTCCACTGTATAATAGAAGCACATTTAAACGCATTTATAAATGCACGATAGAGTTGGAAATTTTACTACATCATGGCTTGCCAAACATTGCCCATGATTACCAAGCACCTAATTTAATAAATATCAATGATATGCATGTGTCACACACCAATGATATGTTTTTTTTCAAATGCACATATACAAAAATTAATTGAGGTGAGGAGAATGAGACAATATATAAAATAGTTTTGCCAATATGTAAGAAATTTGGATGATATAATGATGGGCTATGGTTCGATCTCATCCTCAATGAGATCAACCCTTGCCAAACTATACTTCAATATCCAAACCAATGTGGAGATCTACAAATACATTAAGCCCACTACTACTTGCACTACTATGCTCATCAAAATCAACATCACCAAGATCAAGCTCGTCCTCATGGGTAATAGCCTAAATATCTATATCTCCTATCTCATGATCATCCTCCTCTCTCGTATCATGATCATTATCACCTCCATGGCCATGATCATCCTCCATATGCTCCATGTTAGTAAATGTACTATTCATTTCTTTGGAACATGGTGTAATAGGTATGACATGCCACCACCTATTATTATCCACCATTGGTTGATAGACAATGTATTCAAACACAAATATAAACATGTTAATTTCCTTGCATTGAAGGTATCAAATATAGATAAGTGAGCATTTATTTATATGTGTAGAGTACCTATTCACATTGTTGCAATAGTACTAGTGTGTCTTGCTTGCCTTGCCAAAACTTTGTGGAGTCAATAGTTACAAAGCCAATTGCATGGCATTTGATTGTCGCATTAGGGACTCTTTCCACCATGTCCTTAAACCACTTGACATCAAAAGCATACACAAAGAAGTGCCAAAACTCAAGCTTGTTAGATGTGCTCAATGGCCCACCCTCCTGGTAACCACCAGTGGTCCAAGGTGCTCAAGTTGTAAGGCCCCATATGAGGAGAAGCCATGTGTGAGCCCAGGACACTAGATGGATCCAGACTTGCATGTCAGTGAGGTCTATCAATGAGACCGTTGATGGTAGAAAGGTGATTGTGTGGGAGCCCCTTGCTCTTGCTGGGGTCTGGGGGCCAGCTGGCACCCCTGGTGGGGGTTCAGGGGCGAGAGCCCTTGAGGCGATGGTATAGGGAACATTCCTTGAATATTCCATGGACGACTAGTCGGTTCCACTGACCAGGTTGACTGGTCAGTTCTACCAACTATGTTGATCTGACTACCGCCCTCATAGCTATAAAGAGGCGACCTCCCCAGTCCATTGTACCATATTAGATCTTCAAGCAAAGATCTTCCAACTAGTAGCTCTTCACCTAGTATCTGTCTAGATCGCCATCTAAGCTCCACTGTGGGAGCACACGGGTGGATAGAGCCATCAACTGTACTACATTAGTATTGAAGGAAAATTTTATTCGTCATCTTCAGTTTGTTGTGTACTCTCTATTCTTTGTTCACTTTCTATTCCATTGCGCCATGTAATTTAACATGGTATCAGAGCCCAGGCGGCTCTAAGGATCGAAGAGTAGAAGAGAGGCGAGGGCTTCAACAACATACAGAGTGATGGCAACAGGAAGCGGCTTGAGTTTGGTAGCTCTGCAGCTACACCAACAATATAGGCATTGAGGATTCACCCACCAACCTTCACGAAATCAAAAATCCAAAACTACTCGAGTTTAATGAAGAAGATACAGCGGAGGCGTTCATAACCTGAATCAAAAATCTCCATGACCAGATGGCTAGTGCTGGGATACAAAAGACTAGCAAAGAGCTAGCTCGACGATGTCTTCAGATATGTCCACCAAGGTCTAATGGACTGGTAATAGCGCTTAACACTCAGGTGAGACCCCAACCATTGTCATTTGAGGAGTTCTATGCTTTACTTATGGAGGAGGAATTGAGGCTTAAAGCTCGAGATGGAAGCAGCAATGGGGATGTTGCATTCTCTGCCACTACGAAAGGCAAAGGTGGTTCCTTAACCAAAGGTGAGTCCTCTACTAGTGGTGACAAAAAGAAGAAGGGTGGCAAGAAGAAGTTTCAAGGAGAATGCTTCTACTGCAAGAAGAAGGGCCATGTGATTGCAGATTGTTGGGTCAAGAAACTAGATGAAAAGAATAGTACCCTGAAGAAGACAGATAAGAGGAAAGAGATAGCTAACATAGCGGAAGCAGAGTTGGATCTATTTCTAGCCATTGAGGAAGAGTCTTCCTCAGTTCAAGAAGCACCAACCCCATTGATTCATCGCTATTAAATAGTGGTGCCTCCCATCACATGACCTACAAGAAGGGTCTATATTATTCCATGTAGCCTCTACAAGAAGCCATCACCATGACGGTTGAAAATAACGCAAAATGCCCTGTTGAGGATACAGGTACGGTTTCATTTCTTTTGTTAAATGGAGATGTTAAGAAACTATCTAATGTGCTCTATGTTCCACAAATCAATAGAAATTTGCTATCAGTTGCTTCCATAACTATTCTCTCTATGCCAACATGGACTTAGGTAAAATAGAATGTGTGTGTAGAGTAGTGGCAAAGCTCCGCTTGTACTTGCATAAGGCTAGAAATAATCCCTCTTAGAAATCCAACTTGCATGTTCTACATGCAAGTTCTACATACGATTCTTACATGCAACCCCTACATGCAAGTTCTACATGCGAGTTCTACATGCAACTCCTACATGCGAGTTCTACATGCAACTCCTACATGCGAGTTCTACATGCAAGTTCTACATACGACTCCTACATGCGAGTTCTACATGCAACTCCTACATGCGAGTTCTATATACAACTCTTACATGCAAGTTCTACATGTAGATAGAGAATGTCTTATAATTCCTACATGTAGAGAGAGAAGCTCTCCAACTTGTATAAATACCCCATAATGGAATGAAGCCCAGTCTCTTTGGGGCATTATGTTAAGTTCTACTTTAGTATTCCAAGAAATTGTCTCAAGTGTTCATGCTTCCTTGTACTCCACATCCAAAAGCATGTCCTAACCTTGCAACTCCTCCTCCCCTCTCCTCCAACCTTGCAACCCATCCTCTCCTTCTTCCTCTTCCTCCTCCTCCTCCCTCCTCCTCCTCCCTCCTCCTCCTCCTCCTCCCTCCTCCTTCCTTCTCCTCCTCTTCCTTCTCCCTCCTCCTCCTCCTCCTCCTCCCTCCTCTCTCTTCTTTCCCCCATGCTCTTATACCTTCTTCCTCTCCCACTCCTATGCTCCCCCTAAACCCTTAGCTCCTCAACCCTTAACCTTCCATGATCCACGAGGGAGACGAGTTCTCCCCCATATACTCTACCTTGAACCTTGGATGCTCCTTCTAACCGTGAAACCTCTTCTAAACTATGGAACCTCTCTCTAAACCTTGGAACTTCCTTCTAACCCTTGAACCTCCTTTTAAACCTTGGAACCTCCTTCTAACCCTTGAACCTCTTCTAAACTCTGGAATCTCCTTCTAACCCTTAAACTCGTCCTAAACCTTGCAACCCTCAATGAAGGCAAAAGCCTTCATTACCTCAACCATGATGATGCATGTTCCTTTTACACATGCATGCACTATGTTTGATTACCACACTTAATCCTACGTCTCTCACTGAAACACGACTCGAGGTCCTAAGCTACATGTATTTTACAAACGACAACCTCGACATATTTGTAGGTGACAAAAAGCCTCGGAACCCTGCATACTGAGAATACCCTGCTCTTCCCACAGAAGCCGTGGGAAAGAGACAACATTTGGTGTTGCTACCAGGGATATTAGCATCTCAAGTAAAGAGTAAACACATGCAAGTATGTGTAAAAAACAAACTACTTCGAACTTTCATGAACATATCACTCAAAAACTAGGAGAGCTAAAATTTTTCCAACTCAAGTTTTTTTTTTAAATAATATTTCCTAGTTGAAACTCTACACTATTGGTTTAGGAAAATGCATGTTTTTTGGTAAAATGTGCCTAAGATTGTCTGACATGTGTAGGAAAATGTGTGGGTGCAGACGAATTGTCAATCGGAGGTCATAGTGTGAAGATACGAGCGAATTTGTGCAAAACAAGGCCCACAAAGGGGCATGTTTAAGCGAGTGCTAGTGATGCCAAAATGTTATGAAATGGGCTAGAAAAATGCCCCATAGCGTGGTTTTTTTGTGTGTGAAATTTTGGTTCAAACGGGGTCCAGTTTGGGTCCCAAACGGGTGCGATATGAAGTGTTGAAGTAGGGGTAAAATTGGCCTTTTGGGGAGGGTCTTAAGGGTGGTGTGAATGGACTTTAAGTCCAACTGAGGGGTTTGAACCAAGTGAATTCTAGTTAGATTAACTAGCCTATTTCCTCCTCAGTTATTATAACCGAGAGGTTAACCTAACTAGTTTTACTAACTATAGTTAGTTACTAACTGAAGGTTAGTTAAACTAACCTAGTTGTTAGTAACTAACCTAGGTTAAACCTAACCTAGGTTAAACCTAACCTAGGTTAAACTAACCTAACCTAGGTTAAACTAAACTAACCTAGGGCTAGGTTAGGTTTGTTTTTTTATTTAAGAATAATTAATTAATGAAAATAAGAAAAAGAATTCATTTGGGGGGGGGTTCGCACGGCAGCGGGGGGGTGGGTGGAAGGGAGGATAGAGGGGAGGGGAGGGTAGAGGGGAGGGGGAGCACGAGGGGTGGTGGAGAGCGTGGGCACGAGGTGGACGGGTGGTGGAGGGTGCGGGTGGGCATGGGCACTGGCAGCTATTGGCGTGTCATCGGGCAGGTGCTACGAGCATTGCCACGGGCTACTGGTGTAGCAAGGCCTTGAGAAAGGGCCTTAAGCCCTTTACAATTAGAAAGGGCCTTAGGCCCTTAGACTAGGGAGATATGTATGAGCGGAGGGTAGAGAGAGAGAGAGAAGGGGCGAAAAAGAGAGAGAGAGAGAGAAAGAGAGAGAAGGGAGGGGAAAGAGAGAGAGAGAGAGAGAGAGGGGGGGGGGGGATGGGGGGTAAAAAAGGGGGGGGCAATGGGTGGTGGAGTTGGTGGTGGAGAGGGAGAGGGGGGGAAGGGTGGGGGTGGAGATGGGAGGGGGGTGGTGGAAATGGAGGAGGGGGGGGGAAAGGGTGGTGGTGAGGGCAAGAGGTGGAGATGGAGGAGGGGGGGGGAAGGGGGTGGTGGTGGAGGGGGAGATGGAGGAGGAGGGGTTGGTGGAGGAAATGGAGGGGGGTGGAGGGGAAGATGGAGAAGGGGGTTGGTGGTGGAAGGGGTGGAGGAGATTGAAGGGGGGTGGAGGGTGGAGGGGGGGTGGAGGAGATGGAAGGGGGGGTGGGGGGGGGGGGGGGAATGGAGGGTGGGAGGGGGGAAAAGGGGTGGTGGAGATGGAGGGGAGGGTGGAGGGGGAGATGGAGGAGGGGGAGGGGGGAAAAAGAAAAAAGAAAAAACTTGAACGGAAAACTTTGATGGAAAACATAAAACTTTGACGGAAATCCAAAGGGAGGAAGAGATGGTCACCTGAACGCTCTCCAAGTCTTTCTCGATGTAACACGATTGTTGAGGAACAATGGACGGTGGGTGGATGGCTAGGTTATCGTTGTGGGATGGGCTCGAAGTAAGTTACCATGTGAGGATGGGAGTAGGGTGGTGGTCGATGGAGAGGAAGGAGTGTCTTGCATAGGGCTCAGAATGGGGAAGAGGATGGAGGAAAGATGTGAAAGAAAAAGTATGAGAGGGATGGGTGCTCTTTTATAGGGAAGGAGGGTAGCTATGGATTTAGTCAAACACATGTGCACCTTTGAATTTATCCAAGTTTGAATAAGAGGTGGTTTTAATTTCTCTTTTGGGCTATGGCATTTAGAACCTTTAATCATCGATTGCCCATAACTTTTGCTTGAGCCTCAAATAAAAGAAGCTCCATACCCAAATGCAGAGGTGGAGAAGGCTCATTTTAAGGCACTTCAACAATGGGTACAAAAGGAACAAGCTCAATTTGAGGCTGAGAAACAAGATCAAGACCCATTGCATGACTTGGCCCCACAAAGTATTGATACTGTACTCGAGCCTCTGTTCCAACAACAGACTCCACAACATAATGTACCGCCATGTCCACTTGAAGGAGCCACACTCTATACCATCCTGAGTTGCCCTATGTCAATTCCCACCACAATTCTCCTACGAAATTGTCCCAATCTCTAGGAGAGTTTCAAAGGATGAATTGAACTCGCAAATCCTCCTCCACATATGAACAACATCGAAGATATCCTTGTGCAGATGGGTGAGAAAGATGACATACGCAACATTATTGTGCCTTTGATCCACAAGGCATATAATGAAGTCCAAGCCATAGTGGATGGTGGTGCAGGTGTAAATGTCCTATCAAAGGAGCTCTACGAAGAATGGGGTCTCCCACCAATGCAAAAGGCTAATTTCAACATACGCCTTGCCGATGCTTCATGGGCTAAACCCTTGGGAATAGTGAATGGCGTGTCCACAAAGGTTGCAGGAGTCTGCTTTTCCCTTCAATTCACAATCTTCAATCTCCCTAAAAAATCCTATCAAATCTTACTGGGATGTCCTTGGTTATGGAAAGCATCAGTCCTCCAAGATTGGGGAACCGATAGACTGACAATCTAGAATCGCGACACCATAGTCAGGGTGAATGTGGGAAGAGGATCTATAAAACCAATTGTGCCTAGAGCATTGGATGACATATCTTCAACGACAATCTCAAGCAAATCAGCTCCCTTGCAACAGCATGCCATAGCGAGCAATTCACAAAGCAATGTAAATAATTGGATACAAACATTGGCAACCATCGACAACTACCATTCATTAGACCCCATCTTCTCGCAAACTGATGCTAAGGTGCTATAGGTAGATCCTCCACTCACACATGAAGAACCAATCGATCTAGAGATGCCCTTCTTTAGGGCTGACCTCGAGTGGAATAATGAACCTGAAGAAGGTACCCATACCAATGATGACTCAGATTTTTTTGGGGACCTTGAAATAGAGGCTGAGAATGCCAAAATTGAAGATCAAATCTTTGATAATGACTTAGCCATTCTGCATGCCCTAATGGCAGTCGAGCTCCCAAAATTTGAACCTCCAAAGTTGAATAATAGTAGAAGATCCCACAAGAAAGCTGAAGGAGGAAATCATAGAAAAACCAAGGCCAAACACTTCAATGAATTCGAACGAGTCCACATCGAATTGTAACTTGCAAAGCCAGGTCCCTCAAAATCAGAACCACAGCCTCTTGAATGGTCCCCTAAGGGACTAGAAGGAGTATGCGTAGCAAATGAACCCTTACTTGGAAACAACTTACCAGTGGGGAAAAGCTACCCCACAGTTCCCAACATAAGAAGTTTTAGAAATATAAGCCACATTGTGGATGAAGATCGATCAAGAGACTTCAAAAAAAGAAAGTTAAAAAGAGCCTAACAAATTGGTAAATGAAACTATGCCACCCAGTACACATGGCACATGTTAGGCTAGTTCAACACCATCAAAGGCCGATCTTCGAGAAGTGCCGAAATACTTCAAGAATTACACAAGTGGCAATGCACCAATAGCAATGCTAAGACCACTAAGGGAATCTAAAGTTCAAGAAATTGATAGCATTGGAGAAACTCCAATCTATGAGGGACTGGCAAAAACACGCACAATAAACCTCACCCTTGAAGGGGAGGAAGAAAAATTGATTTTCATTAGGAAACTACTTCGACAAGAAGATGAAACCAAACTCAAAGCACTCCTAATGGAATACTATGACCACCTAGCATGGTCATACAAAGAGATGAAAGGAATTTCACCAAAAGTGGCAGTACACATGATACCTATAAGGGAAGGTGCTCACCCTAAGGTATGCAGACCTTATCGTACAAATCCTAAGTATGGCACCATGGTTTATGGTGAGCTAGAAAAACTCCTAGATGCCAGATTCATCTATGAGATAGAGCACACTGATTGGGTTTCACCCATCATCATTATGCCTAAACACAACAAGAAGCTCAGAATATGTGTAAACCTAAAAAATGTGAATGCCACCACAATTAGGGATCACTATCCCCTACCCTTAATAGAAACAGTGTTGGAAAAGGTGGTAGGTTCAGAAATATATAGCTTCTTGGATGGCTTGAGTGGCTATAACCAAGTGCAAATTGCTCCTAAAGACCAATCCAAAACAGCATTTGCTATAGAATGGGGTATTTTTGCATATAGAGTCATGCCATTTGGCCTTTGTAATGTCCCGACCACATTCCAGCAAGTCATGTTCACACCTTTCAAGTCATTTCTGAATAAGTTTATACAGGCATTCTTGGATCATTTGTGCATCCATTCAAACAAAAAAGACCACTTGAAATGTCTTGAAGCAGTACTAATCAAATGCAAGGAGTACGGCATCTTCATAAATCCAATAAAATGCCAGTTCATGGTCACCCACAGAGTTTTTTTAGGACACATCATCTCTCAACATGGGATTGCAACTGACATGGACAAAATCAAAATCATCATGGAATTGCCTCCTCCTACAAATTCCAAAGGTTGTACATCTTTATGGGACATGCCGGTTATTATAGAAGATTTATATATTTCGGTATGCCATGGTAGCTAGAGCACTTTACAAATTATTAGTGGAATTCTTATGGACCAAAGAGTGCGACCAAGCCTTTGAGCTTTTAAAGTGGCACCTAATCATAGCACCCATCCTTATATCTCCCAGTTGGGATATTGATTTTCATGTTCATACTCATGGATCCAAGTATGCAATTGGAGTGTGCTTTCTCAACTTGGTGAACATAAGAAATACTACCCATTCTACTTCGCCAATTGACAACTCAATGACACAGAGATTAGCTATACCACCACAGAAAGAGAAGCCCTAGCAATGGTGTATAGTGTAAAGAAATTTCGGCGCTATCTACTGGCAAATGATTTTGTCTTCTACACCGACCATCAAGCATCGCTTTATCTTGTGAGCCGTCCGTGTACAACAGGAAGAATAACCAGATGGCTCCTCTTGCTTCAAGAATTCAACTTCAAAATAGTGGTCTGCAAAGGTGCCCAACACTGCATTGCCGATCATATGTCTTGTGTCAAGTTGGGAGAAGAAGCCACTAGAGTAGAAGATGACTTACCAGATGCCACACTATTTCAAATAGATGCTATTCTAGAGTGGTGTGGAGATATTATTGGGTACTTAATGGCAAGAAGACCACCGTCTGAAATGAAAGCAGTAGATGCCAAAAAATTGATTCTAAAGGCTGCACCCTATCAACTGATTACAGGACAACTGTACAAGATGGGCAAGGACCAGATATTAAGAAGATGGCTAATGCCTCATGAGATCATGCCAATCCCGAGTGAAGTCCATGAAGGCATTGTAGGAGGACAATTCCAAGGGGAAGCCACATCAAGGAAAGTTCTCCTCACAAGCTAGTGGTGGCCAACACTGTGGGTAGATGCCTATGAATATGTAAAAGGCTGTGATGTATGCCAACGGACTACTAAATCACAACACAAAGACTTCAATTCCCTAACAACAGTTGTTGACAATAACCATTTGAAACTGTTGAGATATCAAGCTCTACCCCCGATATATCTCCTGGATGACTATCATTTATGTCACCTCCTATGTTAGTTGTACTCGTGGTGTAGTTAGACTACCACGTATGTTTTTGCTTTGGGTTCACATATGAACCACGTATTCTAGGTTTTGACATATAGGGTATTTCCCTCTTCTATTGTATTGTTGTTGTGTGCAAAAGTGAAGAAAGGCTTCACCCTCCAACCTTGTGTCCTCTCTCTTTTGTGTGTTGTGAAGAAAGCTGAACTTGAGTCTCCTATCTCTCTCCCTTATTCTTTACATGGTATCAGAGCCTTGTTCGTGGTAAGGAGCTCAAGAAAGCAAGCCAAGTTTGTGGTGTCCTGGTAAGAGGACCAGTGTTGCTTTCCTATTTCGAGTTTGGGAGCAAATCTCTGCAGGTAGCACAGCCAGAAGTGCAGGAGTGAACTGTTTCAGATTGAGAGGCCCTTCGCGGTGTGGCGGAAGTTCTTCACAGGTACTCAGAAAAAGGCCCTGTTTTTCGTTGTGCGACCACTGCGCGGCTAGTCGGTGAAAAGGTGCCACAGAAATTGCATCGTATGCCTGTGTGCAGAGATATTGGGAGTTGCAGATTCATGCCTGTTGCCTTTTGATGCAAAATCATCACTAGGAAGTAACTGTGTGGTGAAACACCACTTTCGTCGGTGTTGCAGATCTGCCCCTGTGAGGCTTTTTGCAGAAGTTTTGCTATTTGCCCTTGTGAGGCATTTGCTGAGTTTACAGGTTGCTGTTGCAATTTGTGATTTGTAAAATGTCTGAGAATCTGTCTACCATTGTCAGTGAGAAGCTTGACAAGAACAACTTCCAAGCATGGAAGTTCAGGATGACAAACTTCCTTATGGGAAAGGGAGTTTGGGAGTACATCAGTGGTGAAACTGCAGAACCAGTTTTGGGTGCTGCTCCCACTCCTGCTGAATTGAAGGCCTTTAAAGAATGGCATGAAAAAGCCAGAAAATGCCTGTATTGGCTGTCTGTTAGCATTTCAGATTCTATGATTGTGCATATACAGGATGTAGAGACGCCTAAGGAGGCATGGGATACATTGGTGAAGCTGTATAGCACAAATACCAAAGCACGAAAGATGCAGCTAAAGCAGGAGTTGCACAATGTGCAAAGGAAAAATCTGAATATAAATGAGTATTCCTTGAAAGTGAAAGGCCTTGCAGATTCTCTTGCCTCCATTGGAGCACCTGTTGATGATGAGGACTTAGTGTCCGTGACCTTGAATGGTCTTGGGAAAGATTATGCACAGTTTCGGACATCCATTGGAGTCCGTGAAACATTTCCTGATTTTCAGGAACTTATTGCTCTCTTGCTGAGTGAAGAGCAAAGGAATGGTGGTTCAGCCACCTCAACTTCTCAAGAGACTGCTTTCTACTTGAATACAGGTAGAGGCAGGGGTAGAGGAAGAGGCCGTTTTGGTGGCCGTGTAGGAAATCAGAACCAACAGCAACAACAGGAAAACCAGTCCTATGGAGGAGGACGTGGTAGTTCTAGAGGCAGGGGAAGCCAAAGAGGCCGTGGTTCATGGCAAAGGAACCAGCAAGTAAATAGTAGCACAGAATGCTATTATTATGGAAAGCCTGGACACAAGGAGAATACATGCTATAAAAAGCAGAATGACATCAAAAGTGGGAAGTTGCAGCAAAGCAACTATGCATCATCAAGTGGGCATGGTGACGACAGAAATGAGCACCTTTTTGTGATGCAGCATATGGTTAACTCCATGTCAGGAGATGCTGCAGCTTGCAATGATGTTTGGTATGTTGATTCAGGTGCCTCTAACCACATGACCAGTCATGGTGAGTGGTTTCATGATGTTAGAAATTTGGATAAGCCAGGTTATGTTGAAACAGGTGATGATACTGCGCACCCAATTACGCAGGTTGGTAAAGTGCCATTGGCTATGCAGGATGGCAAAACGAAGTACTTGGCAGATGTACTTCATGTTCCAAAAATCACTAAGAACCTGGTTTCAGTTGGCCAGATGGTTGAGCAAGGTCTGCAGGTTAGATTTAATCCTGATGGATGCTTTGTTGAGGACTTGAAAAATAAGTGCCGCTTGGTTGCGAAAGGAAACAAAAATGGCAGAATGTTCACCTTGGATGTTGATATGCCTGAGGTGAAAGCTGCTATGTTTGCGCATGGGAGAGGTGTCATTGCAGATATTGAGATATGGCACAAGCGCATTGGGCATGTGAATATACAAAGGCTGAAATCTATGCAAACGAAAAACATTATTGCAGGGTTGCCTAAATTCAGAGTTGAGGGAATGCAAAAGGCATGTGAAGCATGCCAAATGGGTAAGCAGGCCAGACATGCATTTCCCAAAAATGCTAAGGTGAGCAGAAGACCTTTGGAAGTGATCCATTCAAATGTTTGGACAACCAAAGCTGCTTCTATTGGTGGATGCCATTATTATGTGATGTTTATTGATGACTACACTAGGAAGGTGTGGATTTATTTTATGAAGCACAAAAGTGAAGTGTTCAGCCATTTCAAGGCTTTTAAGGCCATGGTTGAAAAAGAGAAAGGTGTGCATATTAAAGTGCTAAGATCTGATGGAGGGGGAGAGTACTTTTCAGAAGAATTTTGTGAATATCTGAAAGAACAGGGAATTCAAAGGAAGTACTCATGCAGGTCTACCCCTCAGCAGAATGGGGTTGCAGAAAGGAAGAACAGGCATATTGCAGAAGTAGGACGGGCGATCCTAAATGAGAAAAACATGCCTGATTATTTTTGGGCTGAAGCAGTAGCAACTGCTGTTTATATTATGAACAGAACCCCCACTGCAGCTGTCCATGATGGCGTGACACCTGAAGAAATGTATACAGGCCAAAAACCAGATATTTCTCACTTGAAGGTATTTGGTTGCATAGCTTATGTTCATGTTCCTGATGAGAAGAGAACAAAGCTGGATCCAAAGGCAGAAAAATGCATCTTTATTGAATATGCTCTGCACCAGAAAGGGTATCGCTGTTATAACCCTTCCACCCGCAAAATGCAAGTGAGCAGAGATGTTGTTTTTGATGAAATGAGCAGCTGGTATGCACCAACTGTTATGGTAGGAGATGCAGATGCAGGAAATGGGAATGCTGCAATAAATGCAGAGCAGCAATCTCAAGCCTTGAGTGGACCTAGAGAGTCCTCTACTAGTGGATCTAATGCATGGACAGGGAGATTGAGATCTAGTGAATCGTCACATGGCAGCCCTGATAGTGTTGTGCAGGTATCACATAAGGGAAAAGAAAAAGTAGACCATGCTCCAGTGTTTGATGTCTCTGCTGGTAGCTCTCATGTTGATGGAGAGTCAAGTGGCTCTGAAATGAGCCTTGATGAGGAACTTGGGATTCCTTCTGTTGTTACACCTGGTGCAAGGAAAAGCAGGCATGATTTAAAGACTCCTACAACTGATCCAATTGTACGGAGGTCCACTCGTATTAAGTATCCAGTTGACAGGCTGAGATATGATGGGTATACAGTACATCACTATGCTTATATGGTCAAGGTTCTAGAGGAGCCAGAGCCCACATGTTTTGAGGATGCAGCAGGGCATAAAAATTGGGAAGCAGCTATGGATGAAGAGATGGCTGCCTTGGATGCAAACCACACTTGGGATTTGATGCCTTTGCCTCATGATAAGAAGGCTATTGGCTGCAAGTGGGTTTACAAAGTAAAGCACAATGCTGATGGGTCTGTTAGCAGGTACAAGGCAAGATTGGTTGCCAAAGGTTTTGCGCAGACATATGGAATTGACTATGAGGAAACTTTCAGCCCAGTTGCAAGGATGGCAACCGTGAGAGCAGTAATTGCTATGGCTGCTGCAAAGGGATGGTCTTTGCATCAGATGGATGTGAAAAATGCCTTCTTGCATGGTGATTTGCAGGAAGAGGTTTATATGATGCAGCCAGAAGGTTATGAGGATAATTCACACCCCGATTTTGTATGCAGGTTGCGCAAAGCCTTGTATGGCTTAAAACAGGCACCGAGGGCATGGTCAGACAAGATAGGGCAATATCTTGTCACTATTGGATTTTAGATTTCCAATTCAGATTTTTCACTTTATGTGAAAAGAACAAACAGAGGGATTGTGCTTATAGTCATCTATGTTGATGACTTGATTATTACAGGTGATAGTGATGCAGACATTAATGAAGTGAAGCTGCTGTTGAAGCAGAAATTTGAGATGAAGGATTTGGGAGAGCTGCGTTACTTCTTGGGCATTGAGGTTATTAGATCCCCGAGTGGGATATGGCTGTTGCAAAGGCAATACGGTTTGGACATGCTGTCCAAATATGGGATGACAGGCTGTAAGCCTATTTCTGTTCCATTGGAGCAGAATGTGAAGCTCAATGCAGAGACAGGTGAGCTTCTTGAAGATATTACTATGTACAGGCGCATAGTAGGTAGCTTGATTTACATGACTATAACCAGACCAGATTTGAGCTATGCTGTGGGGCTGGTGAGTCAGTTTATGCAGACACCGAGGAAGCCATATTTGGATGCGGCTAGGCGCATACTGCGGTATGTGAAGTCCACATTGCATTATGGACTGTTTTATGAAGCTGGGTGTGCATTACAGGTACATGGATACACAGATGCTGACTGGGTGGGTAGTGTCTCAGACAGGAGATCTACTAGTGGTTTTATGTTTTCCCTTGGGAGTGGTGCCATCAGTTGGAGCAGCAAGAAGCAGCCAACAGTTGCCTTGTCGAGCACAGAGGCTGAGTACAGGGGTGCAGCAATGGCTGCATGTGAGGTAGCTTGGTTACGGAAGCTACTTGCAGATATGGGACAGTCAATTCATGCAGCAGTTGTCATTCATTGTGACAACATTAGCAGCATCATGCTTGCTAATAACCCAGTTTATCATGCTAGAACGAAGCACATTGAGGTGCATTATCACTTTGTGAGAGAGAAGGTTCTAGCTGGTGAGATTGATCTTGTCTATGTCAGCACTGAGGAGCAGGTGGCTGATATTTTAACGAAGGCATTGGGTACCGAGAAGCTTCGCAGATTTAGGAGCTTGCTTGGTGTACGTGAGATGGATTTGAGCTTGAGGGGGAGTGTTGAGATATCAAGCTCTACCCCCGATATATCTCCTGGATGACTATCATTTATGTCACCGCCTATGTTAGTTGTACTCGTGGTGTAGTTAGACTACCACGTATGTTTTTGGTTTGGGTTCACATATGAACCACGTATTCTAGGTTTTGACATATAGGGTATTTCCCTCTTCTATTGTATTGTTGTTGTGTGCAAAAGTGAAGAAAGGCTTCACCCTCCAACCTTGTGTCCTCTCTCTTTTGTGTGTTGTGAAGAAAGCTGAACTTGAGTCTCCTATCTCTCTCCCTTATTCTTTACAGAAACATGGGGGATTGACTATGTGGGTCCCATCCATCCAATAGCCAAAGAAACACAGGCACGCTACATCATTGTGGCCACTTATTACTTTACAAAATGGGCTAAAGCTAAAGTAGTTAGAAAGGTAGATGCCAGAAGCACAACAAGATTCTTATATGAAAATGTGATCACCCAATTCGTATGCCCCATTGAAATTGTGTCGGATAGAGGCACACATTTTGTTAATGAGGAAATCCAAGAACTCTTGTCTGGCTTTATGGTAATCCATAGAAAAAGCACACCCTACTACACCCAAGGGAATGGACAGGTTGAATCCACCAACAAAATAATATGCATTATCCTCACCAAGGTAGTAAAACCATGACGTTCTTATTGGGCAGAGAAACTAAATGCATCCTTATGGGCATACAAAACCACACTCAAGGTCAGTACAAGGAACACACCTTTTCAATTAGTGTATGGCCTTGAAGGTGTGGTCCCACTAGAATAGGTAATACCAAGCCTACGCATAGCAGTACAAGAATGCATGGGAGACCATGAATCCTTGAAAGGAAGACTTTATCAGTTGGAGAAGCATACAGAAACAAGATTAGTCACCTACCATTCCATGACAATAGAAAAACATGGAAGAAAGGCATGGTTTGATAGAAATCTTAAAGCTAAAGACATCAAGGAAGGTGACGGTCCTATTATACAATGCCAAAGTACACAAAGGAAAACTGAAGTATCTAGGTCAAGGACCCTACCAAGTATGAAAGATGAATCCCATCAGAGCTGTGCTGCTAGAAACATTGGATGAAGTCCAATTCAACACAACAATAAGCGAGAGCCACCTAAAGTGCTACTACTTCAACACGCAAACCATCCTCAAAAAAAATAAAGATTTGGGAAACCAAGTCTTCCTTAGTTAGGATTAGATTGTATCACGAGCACTCACTTTCATATGTATGTATTTGCACATATAGGTAGCATCAATCGATTTCAACCTAGGGTTTAGTAGTGATGCTTGAGTTCTAGCTGCCCTATGAAAATCCCAGCAACAAAAAAAGCATATAGTTAGTCCCTACCTAGCTACTAGGTCACGTGCACTCGCACGCTTTCGCTTAGAGACATAGATGATTGCATGAATAATTGTGCCACACACTTTCATTCCACACTCTAAAAGCATGTATAAAAATAAGATCACACACACACACATAGAAAGGTCATACCTGCATGCCAACCAATCTAATGATCAATGGTACACCACATGCACATGGATGCAGGTTCAGAAAAGATGCCACCACTAAAGAGGTTGCACAGAAAGAGCCCACCGCCTCAACCACCAAACCCCTGCCAAATTTTGCCGGCATCTACATCCTCTCAAACCACGGTGACCACAGGCATTTGTGGCTTAGAGCGATAGCTCTGAAGAGGATTCAATGCATGACCAAGAAGAACAAATGCCACCCCAGTCACCACTGGCCTACACAGCCATTGACAGGGCCCAGTCACTGGAACTTGTTTGGCCACCCACATTGACTTATGCTCTTTTCCAAGAAGCAACATCTTACTAAGAGCAAAAGGGTTTAGGTAGTTTGCATGCGAGCCTAAAAACCTTGGAGGAAGGTCCTACAATGACCACATACATTAGGGACTTTCTCCATTCTTACCACTCCAGCAATGCAAAGGTTGGCAAGTACAATACAATCACTGTACATTAGAGCCCACTAAACAATTATTCATCATACCAGTCGATGAGCCACAAGGGGAGCTAGTGCCAAATCAACAGTATGACTATTGTACACAAGGGACTAAAGTGCCATTGGAACAACCTCCCCCAAGTACTATAGAATCATCGAGATCACTACATGGGTGCCACTTCTATCAACAGTATCACCAGACATCATCATCGTCAATCATTCTCCAACATGAAGCTAGCCAAATGATCCAAATGTCAGAACTATTCACTAGCTTGGCCAAGGAAGACTATGTAAGAGAATTGGACAGACAGTATGTAATAAAAATGGAAGACCAATTCCAGGAAATCACCATAGAGGTCAAGGCACTTCGGGCACAGATAGATGAGAAGGAGGTAGAAGAAGTGCACATGAACCAAGCTCTCCAAGCTCAAGCGAAGGCAGTGAGGGATGTGACCTCCAACCTCCACCAAAGTCAAACACAGCTGATAGCAGTAGTACAAGAAATGGCAATCCTACAGACCTACTATAACTCCTTGACATTCGCACATGCTCAGCAGACGGAGGTAGTGGCACAAGCTCACTCTAATTCACAAAGAAGAAGAGCTCCAGGATTGCAAAGACAAGCTTGAAGACATGAAACAATTTTTGGCAGTACGTGCCTTCGGCATTGACAAGCTTACAAGGGAATGCAGAATCTTAAAGGACCAACTTGCTACCGCTCAAGAGGCCAGCACTTCATAAGCACAAGTCTTGGACCAATGGTCCAATACCACTGAAGACATTTCTCAATAGGCAAAGGTCACCTTGCAAATGAGAAAGCTTAAGGAGGCATATACAACCATCTACCATCAATACAAAGAAAAAATAAATGAGATGCACTCGCAAAAGATAATCATCTCCAAGCTTGAACTCCAATTGCTAGTGCACAACAATGAGGCATTGGAAGACAACACCAATGAAGCCCCATTACAATGCACAATGGTGGTGTACCGAGAGCTTGTGACTGCTCTACAAGTGGAAGATCACGTCAACGCATGCGTGCTTATCCAATGGAAGCAAATCCAAATTAGGATCATATCTGCTCATCCAACAATCAAATGGGAACATTCCATAGGGACCAAAACTCTGCACATAATTTGCCAAGACTTGTCCGAAGATGAGAAAAATATCTTCTACCTATCTACACATGCTGGGTTTATAACACTCAAGATGGATGCTTTCATTGCATATGTATGCCTCATGGGTAGTCCTCCCCTCAGGGTTATTGCTGGTCTGTTGCCATTGCTACAAAGGCCATCACTATTATTTGCAAGGCATGACATGATTGACATCCCACCCATGCAACTGATGATCCCATCGTACCAGCAAAAAGAAGTATTGGAAGATGACAAGGCCTATCTCACATCCAACTTCCCATATCTAACCACTCTCTCTGCCAACCTCATAACCTCACTTACCCTTGCTGCTACCACCCTCTTAACCTTCCTCGAGCTCCATCTATTCCCTCCATTGTCTCTTTGCTCATGCCTCTCACCATTTTCAACTAACCCAACAGTCACAAACTTATCAGCCCCTCACACCTAGGTTCTTCCCCTCCTTTGCTAATCCTACCCTTGAGGATTACCAAGCTGCTCAAACCATTTGCCTAGTTCTTCCCCCCCTCCCCTCTGCTCCCCCTTCCATAACTAACACTCTTCCATATTTCTCCCCCATGTCCCCAGATTCTCTCCTTGCCCTGTCATCACCTCCGACACTACTTGTGCTTCCATCAACAGAAAATGACAGTATTTGATTTTGAATATCAAGATTCAGATAATCCAATTTGTACTCCCATGCCAAGTTCCAATGATGGGTATGATTTTGATGAGATACCACTTCCCAGTAACCTCATCAAGGAATTTTGGAGCAAATATCTTGATATGAAAACTCGAGGTGGATGGACCCTAGACAAATTTCCTAACAATCTTCGTCAGCATCAAATTAGTGAAGGCTGGATAAGTAAGTTGGATCCACAACATGATTGGCACCGTCCCAAGCTCTTTGATGTAATCTTCTTGAAGAAGTACCTACATGCATCTCCATGTCTCAGAACCCATCCCAAGTTCTATGCAGTTCCACGATGTAAAAAATGGGAAACCAACCATACACACTTTGGATGAAGATTGAACCATTAATTGGCCAATGATCGAACCATACTCTAGTGTAGAATGGAATATCCAAGGCACAATGATCCAAGCACTTCAGCATCATGAGAAAATAATGTGTGGCAACATTGATCACTTCCTTCGCCTAAGTGCTATATTATGTAAAACATTGGAATTCATTCTAGAGGTCCCATGTTACCTCGATACCCATTTGCCTCCACTCAGTTTCAATCCCAATGAACGGGTCAATGCTTAGATTACAAGCCGACTCTATCAAAGAGTGATCTTCTTAGAAGCACGCCACATATCTCTGTTCAAACAAATGGTGGATACAGGCTACCTGGAAACTGAGCAAAATTTGTATGGTGCCGAGGCTTTACAGCCAACTGGCATGACACAAGTTCCATAGCCACTAGACTAAAGGTATGGCAATCCAGGTAAGTACTCACACAATAAGCCATAACCCGAGGACGGGTAATAAAATGGATCCGAGATTATGTTGTCTCTATGCATGTTAGATATCAATGCTCCACTCTCATGTAACTATGCAGGAACTAGCTAACTCTACTTGTGAGCCCCCCATATGAGGAGAAGGCATTTGAGTAGCTCGGTTATCTGGTAGGTCCTAGTTTGGACACTAGATGGGGGCCATGTGTGGCCTGATGGCTGGATGGCTTTAGATAGAGTTGGCACACCACCAACTAGGCTACATGCAAGCGTGGGAAGGCATCCCTTGACTGACCGCACTGAGGGTAGACAGAGCATTTCTCAGGGCAGCCCACTCTCGAGTTACAGGGCCCGTTGGAGCCTCAGATGATCCCGGATGGCTCTGAGCCGAACAGAGTCCGTAGGTTAGTTGCTCTATTTTGCGCATCAATTCTATCGTATGGTCGGTGGCCTATTTCGGGACTGACCCCAAGTCAACCGTTCTGGGCGGACTGGGTCGATCACCCAATTGAGCCTGACTGACTACAACTGGTGGCTATATAAGAGCAAGCCCGTGAAGCCCATTTCATCATTGGCTATACCAACCCTGATTCCTTAGCATCCAGCCTCCATCTTCTACTATTTCCAGCATGCCATCGAAGCTTCTTTCATAGGAGCGCACGGTTGGGAGGTAGTGCCATATATTGTATCAGTTCTACAGTAATCAAATTTCCATACTATCTTGTTTTCTCTCTTGCGTACAAGATCCTGTTATCTGTTGAGCACAAACGTTGTATTATTTTCTTACATGGTATCAGAGCCTAGACTCTAGCAAGAAGATTTGGTACTGTGTTTTCTATTTGCGAGCAGATTGTGAGAGATGGCCCAGCCCGCAAGACTGCAAATGCCATTGTTCGGCGAAAGCGAAAAGTTGGACGGCTCTAACTATCCACTCTGGAAGTTCAAGATGAAGACCATCCTAAGTGCATACAAGCTTTGGGACACTGCTACTAGGGTGGACGTGAGGCCGGTTGCGAGACCGAATCCAACCAATGCAGGACAACAGATAGTACCAACTGCATATGAGATTCTCGTGTGGACAAGAAGAAATGCAGATGCGATGTGTTCTATTGTCTGCAGTGTTAGTGATTCCATCATGGCGTTAATTCAACATGTCACCACAGTGGAAGAGGCATGGATGGTCTTGAAAAATCAGTACGAGACCACGAATCAGACACGGATTTAGAATCTCGAGACTCAACTCACGAACGAGAAGTTGTTTGAGTCTGAAGCGGTAGAGAATTTATCACCAGGGTAAAGAATCTGCACGATCAGATGACTGCGATTGGCATCACCATCACCAGCAAGAATCTAGCATGAAGGTGCATACGAATTCTCCCACCAAAGTATGATGGTCTTGTTATAGCACTGAATACGCAAAACAGAAATCCGCCCCTCAACTTTGAGGATTTCAGTGCGATGCTTCTGGAGGAGGAGATGCGTCAAAAGACGAGGACTAGAGAAGATTCGGCTTTCTGGACCAGATCAAAGAAAGGTAACGGTAAGGACTCTGGTAACCCATCTTCTTTTGATGATAAAAAGAGAAAGAAGAAGATCAAGTGCTTCTAATGCAACAAGGTAGGGCACAAGCAAAATGAGTGCCGAAAGAAGATTGCAGATGAGAAGAACAGAGTAAAGAAAGAGTCCAGCAACAGCATGCAGGCAGTACCAGTAGAGCTGTTCATCGTAATTGAGGAGATTTGCACGGAGGCAATTCATGTACCTATGGATAAACCGTGGATCATTGACAGTGGTGCATCATGCCACATGACCAATCGAAAGGATTGGTATACCTCTGTACAGCCGGTAGGGAATGACATCCTGGTAGCAGTCAGCAATGATGCAAAATGTCCAGCAAAAGGAAAAGGTACGATTGCTCTCAAGTCAAATGGAGTCATAAAACAGTTTCTCATGTTATTTATGTGCCAGGTATCAAGAGGAACTTGTTGTCCTTTCCATGATCACAAATCGAGACCTCAAAGTTCAATTCAATAAGAATGGTGCACAGATTCTGGATCTTCAAGGGAAGGTAGTTGGTAAAGGTACACGGTGCAACAACATTTACGAACTCTCAGCTTTTAGTGCTCGAACGGATGTGAATAACACAAGCTATGGCATGAGAGGTTTGGTCATCTAAACCTTAGTTCTTTGAAGGAGATGCATAAAAGTGGAATGATTGCAGACCTACTAGAAATTTCAGATCTGCCCGATGTATGTGAAGCTTGCATGATGGGCAAGCAACATCGGCATCCCTTTCCTAAAGAGGTCAGCAGGGCAAAGGCTCCTCTAGAGCTCATTCACATGGACCTCTGCGGAAAGATGGAGGCGGAAGCTTTGGGTGGTTCCTACTACTTCATGACACTAATCGATGACTACAGTAAAAGGATATGGATATACTTCCTGAAGACTAAAGATGAGGCTTTTAGTAGGTTCAAGGAATGGCATTTAATGGTTCGAGAGAGAAATGGGGAGGAAGATGAAGAAGTTGAGATCAGACAGAGATGGAGAGTTCACATCAAATGAATTCGAAAGTTACTGCAAAAGTCACGGAATCAAGAGGCAGAAACCCCTGCCACATACATCACAGCAAAATGGAGTAGCAGAATGCAAGATGCGCATCATCTGCGAAATGGGCCAGAGTATGATGAAAGTTTCTGGGTTGAAGCATGTAACACTGCAGTTTACATCCTGAATCGTAGCTACACGAAGGCTGTGAACAGGGGATGACTCCAGTGCAAGCCTTTTCTGGTAAGAAACCTTCAACTGCACATTTTAGAGCTTTTGGATGTGATTGTTTTGTGCATGTCCCTGATGCTACCAGGACCAAATGGGAACCGAAGAGCCGGAAGTGTATTTTCTTGGGCTACAGTGAAGAGGCGAAGGGCTACCATCTCTATAACCCTATTACCAAGAAGGTGATTGTAAGTCGTGATGTGGTCTTCTCAGAACAGCTGCATCAATTGGAGGAGGATGCTTCCTTCCCAAACAACCAGGACCAGGATACCCATCCAATACCGCCACTAGTAGCAAACCGAATCTCCCCATCAGGTAGTCAAGTGGGCGGTATTCCACAAAAACTGCTGCAAGCACAGACTATCGGTATTCCACAAAATTCCATGCAAGCACAGACTGCCGGTCTTCTCCAAAATTTGGTGCATGCACAGACTGTTGGTATTCCACAAAATCCGAAGCAAGCACAAATTGTCGATATTCTCAAAAATCCGATGCAAGCACAAACTGCCGGTGTTCCCCAAAATCCAGTGCACATATAAACTGCCGGTATTCCCCAAAATCCGATGCAAGCACAGACTTTTGGTATTCCCCAAAATCCAATGCACGTACAGACTACCGGTCTTCCACAAAATACGATGCACGTATAGACTACCGACATTCCACAAAATCCGGTGCACTCACAGACTCAAGGCATTCCACAAAATCTAGTGCAAGCACAGACTGCCCATAACCCATTGAATCCGTTCACACCAAATTGATCAGGCCCATAGTGGGGTGCTGCCCCACTAGTTGTTCCGATGAATTTACATCAAGCTAGCCTAAAATCAAAGCTTACCGAGTTTAAGGTGGGCAAGAGAGAAGATCTAGACAATCACATAGCCCAGTTTGAGACCCGGTGGTGGGCTAGTGGCTTCGACATTGATATGGAAAAGATGTGACAATTTGTTGATGCCTTAAGCAGGCAACCATGAGCTTGTTCAATCCATATGGGATTGGCCACTTTCTCACCTATGACGAGCTGCGCATGCAATTTTTGCAAAGATTCTGCAAATAGAAGACCCCCAACGACATCCAAAAAAAATTATGGCAACTCCGTCGGAAAAAGCTCCTGGTCAAAGATTATGCCCAGAAGTTTCGCAATCTGAATGCTCAACTAGACGTGGCAAAAAGACCGATGACCAAAACATTGGCTAAGTATTTTTGCAAGGGATTAATGGCTAACTTTTGTAGCACTTTTAGTGGACTGGAGATCCCTATCACAAATGGATTCAATGTCCTAATTGATGCAACCAAGCAAGCTAAGAGGCATTTTGGATTGCATAAAAGCAAGTCCAAGAAGGATGATTTAGATAACGAGACTGACTCGGATGAGGAGGATTCCAATAGTGATTCGAATGATGACACGAACGAGGATAGTGACGAGTCCAACAGCAGCTTGGATGACGGTGACTGTAAATCAAAGAAAAAAAATTGGCACAAGAAGCAGTCGCCCAAGGTGAAGAAGGAATTAAAGAAGTCCAAAAAGAAGAAGACACGAGCCAAGAAGAAGACAAGTGAATTGGAAAAGATTGTGGATGAAAAACTCAAAACGATGGGAGCCAACCAGCCAACAGCATGAGTAATATGTGGTATTTGTAGAAAGAATCATCCACCAGAATTTTGTTGGTTCAACCCACAAGCCTGCAACAATTCGGCACAATAGGTACCCCGTACACGAACGACTGAGGCCAACTAGGTGGCCATTGATCCAAGAGCATAACAGCATGTGGCCCAGATTCAACAATGTAATAATTGGAACCAGCGAGGTGATTGGAACGAGTAGTAGAATGGTTGGGGCCCAAACTTCGGATCCAGTAAAAACTGCAATTACTGTCAAGAAAATGGGCATCGAGTAGGGCTGGATTGTCCATTATGGTACTAGCATCGAGGCGAACAAGGGCTAGAGATTGTGTGATGGCCACAGTGAGGACAACTGCAACCTGATTCACCACCAGCATAGACTCATGCAGTCTTGATTGAAGAGATTCATGCCCGCTTCATCTGCTCAAATGACTCAATGCTAAGGCCTTTCACCTTCCCGATCGAGGAGCCACCGAGACCTACACTTCAAACATCATCACCACCACCACCAGTTCCAGTTGATGTGTTTGCGATTTTGTGGTCTAAGGGATTAGTTCCAAAAAGGCTACCATCCCAAAGACTTCGAACTCATTTTGGATACTCTCGAATTCCTAGGAGGACCATCCCTCGAATCTTATTGTGCCGACAGAACTAGGACTTGACAATTTTTCTGACAGTCTATTGAAAGCATTGAAGAAAGCGGAGGTTTATTCAGTGGATGTACTAGTATGATCGAATGCCACAATTTCTACTTGATGGTGTCTTCCCCATAGAGATGTCTCTAGATCAATGAAAGCCCATGGCTCTAAAAAGCCGGCCTTTCATTGTGATAGCAGGGATGCTCTATAGAAGGGGGGTTGACCAGGTGCTCCGACAGTGTGTCCTAGAACATGAGCAAAATGCAGTGTTAGTGGAGGCACATCAGAGAGCTTCCGACGGTCACTTTACGAGGGACATTACGAGTAAAAATTATTCCAGGCTGGTTTATGGTGGCCCATCGTAATTAAGGATTCCCATGAGTTTGCCAAGTACTGTGCATTCTATCAATGGGATGTCATCCAGTGAATGCCAACCATATGCCTCTCAACCCAATTCTGCCCATAACCATTTCAAAAGTGGGGGTTAGATTTTATGGGCCATTCATTCAAACCAGTAGCTCACAGTTCGTAGGTAATAAGTATGTGGTGATGGCAACTGACTATTATACCAAGTGGGTGGAATCTCAAGCATTACACGATAATTGGGCAGCTAGTATGGCGAAGCTCATTTATCATAGCATTATTACACAATTTGGTTGCCCGATTGAATTGGTTTCGGATCAGCGGGTTCACTTTCTTAACGATATGATAAAGCAGTTGATGCTGATGGAAGTGCACATGGTAATTCACAAGATGGCCACCACGTATTATCCACAACGGAACAAAGAGGTGAAGAGTAGTGCTCAATAAGACCATGAAAAGGATCCTGAAGATGATTGTTTCAGAACACCGATGTGACTCTGATACCAAATTGGACTCGGCACTTTGGGCATACCAGATTGCTTTTAAAGTCACTACTGATGTGACAGCTTTCCAGCTAGTTTATGGCATCAAGGTAGTAGTGCTTATGGAATTTATACCTTCCAGTCTGAGAATTGCGACGGAGAAGATGAGCCTAGAAGAGTCTGTTCAATTTCACCATGAGAAATTGCTAAGGTTAGAGGAGAAACGGATTCAGAGTTAGTATATGGCGCACGTCATTCAGGAGAGGCAAAGAGCCTCAGTCAAGCATAACATTAAATTCAAAATTTTCTGCAAAGGGGATATATGCTCTGGATGGTCAAAGTCACCACAAACCCCGTTTTTCACCAAGTGTTATGCACAACCACAAAAAAATAGTATCTAAGATGTGTCATTCGAATGTGCTCATACCCAATGGTCACAATACTTTGCAAACATGTCAATACAACTTATGTTGAGGTGTGTGAAAAATATCATGCCCATCGGATATGCTTTGGATGGTCAAACGTGCCACAAACACGGATTTTCACCAAGTGTTACATACAACCGCTAAGAAATAGTACCTGAGGTGTATTATTTGAATGCACTCATACCCAAAGGGTACGATGCTTTGAACAAGTGTCAATAAAACCTATTTTGAGGTGCATGCAAAATATCTTGCCCATCAGATATGCATTGGATGGTCAAATGCACCAAGTGTTATGCACAACTGCCAAAGAATAGTATTTGAGGTGTGTTATTCAAATGTGCTCATACCCGATGGGCACGATACTTTGAACGTGCATCAATACAACCTATTTTTAGTTGTCTGCGAAGTATCATGCCTAGTGGATATGCTTTGGATAGTGAAAGTCACCACAAACGGCATTTTTCATCAAGTTTTATGCACAACCACCAAAAAATAGAGTTTAAGCTGTGTTATTCAAATGCGCACATACTGGTGTAAAGAATGAGGGAGAGAGATAGGAGACTCAAGTGTAGCTTTCTTCACAACACACAAAAGAGAGAGGACACAAGGTTGCAGGCTGAAAACCTTTCTTCACTTTTGCACACAACAACAATACAATAGAAGAGGGAAATACCCTATATGTCAAAACCTAGAATACGTGGTTCATATGTGAACCCAAACCAAAAACATACGTGGTAGTCTAACTACACCACGAGTACAACTAACATAGGCGGTGACATAAATGATAGTCATCCAGGAGATATATCGGGGGTAGAGCTTGATATCTCAACACTCCCCCTCAAGCTCAAATCCATCTCACGTACACCAAGCAAGCTCCTAAATCTGCGAAGCTTCTTGGTACCCAATGCCTTCGTAAAAATATCAGCCACCTGCTCCTCAGTGCTGACATAGACAAGATCAATCTCACCAGCTAGAACCTTCTCTCTCACAAAGTGATAATGCACCTCAATGTGCTTCATTCTAGCATGATAAACTGGGTTATTAGCAAGCATGATGCTGCTAATGTTGTCACAATGAATGACAACTGCTGCATGAACTGACTGTCCCATATCTGCAAGTAGCTTCCGTAACCAAGCTACCTCACATGCAGCCATTGCTGCACCCCTGTACTCAGCCTCTGTGCTCGACAAGGCAACTGTTGGCTGCTTCTTGCTGCTCCAACTGATGGCACCACTCCCAAGGGAAAACATAAAACCACTAGTAGATCTCCTGTCTGAGACACTACCAGCCCAGTCAGCATCTGTGTATCCATGTACCTGTAATGCACACCCAGCTTCATAAAACAGTCCATAATGCAATGTGGACTTCACATACCGCAGTATGCGCCTAGCCGCATCCAAATGTGGCTTCCTTGGTGCCTGCATAAACTGACTCACCAGCCCCACAGCATAGCTCAAATCTGGTCTGGTTATAGTCATGTAAATCAAGCTACCTACTATGTGCCTGTACATAGTAATATCTTCAAGAAGCTCACCTGTCTCTGCATTGAGCTTCACATTCTGCTCCAATGGAACAGAGATAGGCTTACAGCCTGTCATCCCATATTTGGACAGCATTTCCAAACCGTATTGCCTTTGCAATAGCCATATCCCACTCGGGGATCTAATAACCTCAATGCCCAAGAAGTAACGCAGCTCTCCCAAATCCTTCATCTCAAATTTTTGCTTCAACAGCAGCTTCACTTCATTAATGTCTGCATCACTATCACCTGTAATAATCAAGTCATCAACATAGATGACTACAAGCACAATCCCTCTGTTTGTCCTTTTCACATAAAGTGAAAAATCTGAATTGGAAATCTAAAATCCAATAGTGACAAGATATTGCCCTATCTTGTCTGACCATGCCCTCGGCGCCTGTTTTAGGCCATACAAGGCTTTGCGCAACCTGCATACAAAATCGGGGTGTGAATTATCATCATAACCTTCTGGCTGCATCATATAAACCTCTTCCTGCAAATCACCATGCAAGAAGGCATTTTTCACATCCATCTGATGCAAAGACCATCCCTTTGCAGCAGCCATAGCAATTACTGCTCTCACGGTTGCCATCCTTGCAACTGGGCTGAAAGTTTCCTCATAGTCAATTCCATATGTCTGCGCAAAACCTTTGGCAACCAATCTTGCCTTGTACCTGCTAACAGACCCATCAGCATTGTGCTTTACTTTGTAAACCCACTTGCAGCCAATAGCCTTCTTATCATGAGGCAAAGGCATCAAATCCCAAGTGTGGTTTGCATCCAAGGCAGCCATCTCTTCATCCATAGCTGCTTCCCAATTTTTATGCCCTGCTGCATCCTCAAAACATGTGGGCTCTGGCTCCTCTAGAACCTTGACCATATAAGCATAGTGATGTGCTGTATACCCATCATATCTCAGCCTGTCAACTGGATACTTAATATGAGTGGACCTCCGTACAACTGGATCAGTTGCAAGAGTCTTTAAATCATGCCTGCTTTTCCTTGCACCAGGTGTAACAACAGAAGGAATCCCAAGTTCCTCATCAAGGCTCATTTCAGACCCACTTGACTCTCCATCAACATGAGAGCTACCAGCAGACACATCAAACACTGGAGCATGGTCCACTTTTTCTTTTCCCTTATGTGATACCTGCACAACACTATCAGGACTGCCATGTGACGATTCACTAGATCTCAATCTCCCTGTCCATGCATTAGATCCACTAGTAGAGGACTCTCTGGGTCCACTCAAGGCTTGAGATTGTTGCTCTGCATTTATTGCAGCATTCCCATTTCCTGCATCTGCATCTCCTACCATAACAGTTGGTGCATACCAGCTGCTCATTTCATCAAAAACAACATCAATGCTCACTTGCATTTTGCGGGTGGAAGGGTTATAACAGCGATACCCTTTCTGGTGCAGAGCATATCCAATAAAGATGCATTTTTCTGCCTTTGGATCCAGCTTTGTTCTCTTCTCATCAGGAACATGAACATAAGCTATGCAACCAAATACCTTCAAGTGAGAAATATCTGGTTTTTGGCCTGTATACATTTCTTCAGGCATCATGCCATGGACAGCTGCAGTGGGGGTTCTGTTCATAATATAAACAGCAGTTGCTACTGCTTCAGCCCAAAAATAATCAGGCATGTTTTTCTCATTTAGGATCGCCCGTCCTACTTCTGCAATATGCCTGTTCTTCCTTTCTGCAACCCCATTCTGCTGAGGGGTAGACCTGCATGAGTACTTCCTTTGAATTCCCTGTTCTTTCAGATATTCACAAAATTCTTCTGAAAAGTACTCTCCCCCTCCATCAGATCTTAGCACTTTAATATGCACACCTTTCTCTTTTTCAACCATGGCCTTAAAAGCCTTGAAATGGCTGAACACTTCACTTTTGTGCTTCATAAAATAAATCCACACCTTCCTAGTGTAGTCATCAATAAACGTCACATAATAATGGCATCCACCAATAGAAGCAGCTTTGGTTGTCCAAACATCTGAATGGATCACTTCCAAAGGTCTTCTTCTCACCTTAGCATTTTTGGGAAATGCATGTCTGGCCTGCTTACCCATTTGGCATGCTTCACATACCTTTTGCATTCCCTCAACTCTGAATTTAGGCAAACCTGCAACAATGTTTTTTGTTTGCATAGATTTCAGCCTTTGTATATTCACGTGCCCAATGCGCTTGTGCCATATCTCAATATCTGCAATGACACCTCTCCCATGCGCAAACATAGCAGCTTTCACCTCAGGCATATCAACATCCAAGGTGAACATTCTGCCATTTTTATTGCCTTTTGCAACCAAGCGGCACTTATTTTTCAAGTCCTCAACAAAGCATCCATCAGGATTAAATCTAACCTGCAGACCTTGCTCAACCATCTGGCCAACTGAAACCAGGTTCTTAGTGATTTTTGGAACATGAAGTACATCTGCCAAGTACTTCGTTTTGCCATCCTGCATAGCCAATGGCACTTTACCAACCTGCGTAATTGGGTGCGCAGTATCATCACCTGTTTCAACATAACCTCGCTTATCCAAATTTCTAACATCATGAAACCACTCACCATGACTGGTCATGTGGTTAGAGGCACCTGAATCAACATACCAAACATCATTGCAAGCTGCAGCATCTCCTGACATGGAGTTAACCATATGCTGCATCACAAAAAGGTGCTCATTTCTGTCATCACCATGCCCACTTGATGATGCATAGTTGCTTTGCTGCAACTTCCCACTTTTGATGTCATTCTGCTTTTTATAGCATGTATTCTCCTTGTGTCCAGGCTTTCCACAATAATAGCATTCTGTGCTGCTATTTACTTGCTGGTTCCTTTGCCATGAACCACGGCCTCTTTGGCTCCCCCTGCCTCTAGAACTACCACGTCCTCCTCCATAGGACTGGTTTTCCTGTTGTTGCTGCTGGTTCTGATTTCCTGCACGGCCACCAAAACGGCCTCTTCCTCTACCCCTGCCTCTACCTGTATTCGAGTAGAAAGCAGTCTCTTGAGAAGTTGAGGTGGCTGAACCACCATTCCTTTGCTCTTCACTCAGCAAGAGAGCGATAAGTTCCTGAAAATCAAGAAATGTTTCACGAACTCCAATGGATGTCCGAAACTGTGCATAATCCTTCCCAAGACCATTCAAGGTCACGGACACTAAGTCCTCATCATCAACAGGTGCTCCAATGGAGGCAAGAGAATCTGCAAGGCCTTTTACCTTCAAGGAATACTCATTTTATATTCAAATTTTTCCTTTGCACATTGTGCAACTCCTGCTTTAGCTGCATCTTTCGTGCTTTGGTATTTGTGCTATACAGCTTCACCAATGTATCCCATGCCTCCTTAGGTGTCTCTACATCCTGTATATGCACAATCATAGAATCTAAAATGCTAACAGGTAGCCAATACAAGCATTTTCTGGCTTTTTCATGCCATTCTTTAAAGGCCTTCAATTCAGCAGGAGTGGGAGCAGCACCCAACACTGGTTCTGCAGTTTCACCACTGATGTACTCCCAAACTCCCTTTCCCATAAGGAAGTTTGTCATCCTGAACTGCCATGCTTGGAAGTTGTTCTTGTCAAGCTTCTCACTGACAATGGTAGACAGATTCTCAGACATTTTACAAATCACAAATTGCAACAGCAACCTGTAAACACAGCAAATGCCTCACAAGGGCAAATAGCAAAACTTCTGCAAACAACCTCACAGGGGCAGATCCGCAACACTGACGAAAGTGGTATTTCACCACACAGTCACTTCCTAGTGACGATTTTGCATCAACAGGCAACAGGCATGAATCTGCAACTCCCAATATCTCTGCACACAGGCATACGATGCAATTTCTGTGGCACCTTTCCACCGACTAGCCGCGCAGTGGTCGCACAGCGAAAAACAAGGCCTTTTTCTGAGTGCCTGCGAAGAACTTCCGCCTTCAAAACGGGCCTCGAAACGGCCTCAAATCAAAAAAATAAAGTCACCAAGGGCCTAGCTCTTTCCACAGCATATACTGCGCTCTCGCCACACTGCGAAGGGCTTCTCAATCTGAAACAGTGCACTCCTGCACTTCTGGCTGTGCTACCTGCAGAGATTTGCTCCCAAACTCGAAATAGGAAAGCAACACTGGTCCTCTTACCAGGACACCACAAACTTGGCTTGCTTTCTTGAGCTCCTTACCACGAACAAGGCTCTGATACCATGTAAAGAATGAGGGAGAGAGATAGGAGACTCAAGTGCAGCTTTCTTCACAACACACAAAAGAGAGAGGACACAAGGTTGGAGGCTGAAAACCTTTCTTCACTTTTGCACACAACAACAATACAATAGAAGAGGGAAATACCCTATATGTCAAAACCTAGAATACGTGGTTCATATGTGAACCCAAACCAAAAACATACGTGGTAGTCTAACTACACCACGAGTACAACTAACATAGGCGGTGACATAAATGATAGTCATCCAGGAGATATATCGGGGGTAGAGCTTGATATCTCAACAATTGGATGGACATGATACTTTGCATTCATGTCAATCCAACCTATTTTGAGGTCTTTGCAAAGTGTTGAGCCCATCGAATATGCTTTGGATGGTCAAACACGCCACAAACTCCATTTTTCACTAAATGTCATGCACAACCACCAAAAAACACGCTTTGAGGTGTGTTATTCGAATGCGCACAGACTAGATGGGCACGATAAGCTATGTGAAAATTATCGTTCCCATCGTATATGCTTTGGATGGTCAAAGTTGCCACAAATCCCGTTTTCGATCAAGTGTTATGCACAACCGCCAAAAATTAGTATTTAAGGTGTGTTTTCGAACACGCACATACCCAATCAGCACGATACTATTGATACAAGTTAATATAATATATGTTGAGAGTTTTGCAATGTATCGTGCCCATCAGATATGCTTTGGATGATCAAACTCACCACAAACCTCATTTTTCACCAAGTCTTATGCACAACCGCCAAAAAACACGCTCTGAGGTGTGTTATTCAAATGCACACATACCCGATGGGGACGATACTTTGCACGTGCATCAATACAGTTTATTTTGATCTGCATGCAAAGTATCGTGCCCATCAGATATGATCTGGATGGTAAAAGTTTCTAGAAACCCCGTTTTTCACAAAGCGTTATGCACATCCAAAAAATAGTATCTGAGGTGTATCATTCGAATGCACTCATATCCGATCGGTGCTATACTTTGATACACATAAATATAATATATGTTGAGGTGCATGCAAAATATCGTGCCCATCGGATATGCTTTCAATGGTCAAACGTGCCACAAGCTCCGTTTTTCACCAAGTGTTATGCACAACCACCAAAAAACAGTATCTGAGGTGTATTATTCGAATGCTCTCATACTCAATGGTCATGATGCTTTGCACAAGTGTTAATGTAACCTAATTATATATGCATGAAAAATATATTGTCCATCAGATATGCTTTGGATAATAGAACATGCCACAAACCCCATTTTTCACCAAGTGTTATACACAACGGCCAAAGAATAGTATCCGAGGTGTGTTATTCAAAGGCACTCATACCCAATGGACACAATACTTTGCACACATGTCATATAAACATATTTTGAGGTTCGTGCAAAGTATTGTGCTCTCAGATATGCTCTGGATGGTCAAAGTCAGCACAAACCTAGTTTTTCATCAAGTATTATGCACAACCACTAAAAAATAGTATTTGAGGTGTGTTATTTAAATGCGCACATACCGGATGGGCACGATACCTTGCACTCATGTCATATTTAACCTTTTTTAAGTCCTATGTAAAATATCATCATCGGATATGCTTTGGATGGTCAAACTTACCACAAACCACATTTTTCACTAAGTATCATCCACAACCGCCAAAAAACACACTCTGGGTGTGTTATTCAAATGTGCACACAGCTAATGGGCATGATACTTTGCACATGTGTCAATCCATCCTATTTTGATATGTGTGCAAAGTATTGTGCCCATCAGATATGCTCTAGATGGTCGAAGTCACCAGAAATCCCATTTTTCACCAAGTGTTATGCACAACCGCCATAAAATGTATATGAGGTGTGTCATTCAAATGCACTCATACCCAATGGGCATGATACTTTGCACAAACATCAATACAATCTATTATGAGTCGCGTGCAAAAGATCATGCCCATCGGATTTGCTTTGGATGGTCAAACGTGCATGAACTCTGCTTTTCACCAAGTGTTATGCACGACTACCAAAAAATAGTATCTGAGGTGTATTATTCAAATGCTCTGACACCCAATGAACAAAATGCTTTGCACACGTGTTAATATAATCTAATCAGAGGGGCATGAAAATATCATGTCTATTGGATATGCTTTGGATGGTCAAACACGCCACAAACCCCATTTTTCATCGAGTGTTATGCACAATTGCCAAAGAATAGAATCTAAGGTGTGTATTCGAATGCACTCATACCCGATGGGCACGATACTTTGCACACACATCAATCCATCCTTTATTGAGGTGCGTGCAAAGTATCATGCCCATCAGATATGCTTTGGATGGTCAAAGTCAGCACAAACCCAATTTTTCATCAAGTATTATGCACAACTGCCAAAAAATAGTATTTGAGGTGTGTTATTCAAGTGTGCACATACCGGATGGGCATGATACCTTGCACTTGTGTCAATTTGACCCTTTTGTGAGTCTTGTGCAAAGTATCGTGCCCATCGGATATGCTTTGGATGGTCAAACTCGCCACAAACCCTATTTTTCACTAAGTGTCATGCACAACTGCCAAAATACATGCTCTAAGGTGTGCTATTCGAGCACGCACATTACCAATGGACATAATACTATGTGTACGCATAAATCTTGCATATTTTGATGCATGTAAAAATTATCATGCCCATCGGATATGCTTTGGATGGTTAATGTTGCCACAAACCTCGTTTTCACCAAGTAATATGCACAACCACCAAAAGAAACTATCTGAGGTGTGTCATAAGAATGCACTCATACTTGATGGGCACGATACTTTACACATGAATCCAACCTATGTTGAGGCACGTGCAAATTATCGTGCCCATCAGATATTGTTTAGATGGTCAAACTCGCCACAAACACCATTTTTCACCAAGTGTTATGAGCATCTGAGGTGTGTCATTCAAATGTGCTATACTTGATGGGCACGATACTTTGCACACATTTTATTTGGATTTTGTGGAAATGGCAATGAGAGACATGATTAGGTGTTGTCTCCCTTGGAGCTATCACTGTAGATAGCCATACAGATAGTGCCACATCAGTGCATAGAAGCATCTCATTAGATTGCCATGTGGTAAGTCAATGATTGGAACAACTCAACCAGCCTAGTCAGGATAGATTTGGCCAGGGGATCGGTCCATAAACTGCCCTGGTCAGTCATTTTTAGGGCCCAAGGGGGCCTATAAAAGGTAGCCCACTTGGCCTCATCTCATTCACTTCCGAACCACAACGGCAATGGCTATTCCCGATGTGGGTAACCTACACACTCTCCTTTACTTCATCTCACACACTTTCTTCTCCTTCACTCTCAATCTCTAAGACTCTCTCTCTCTCTCTCTCTCTCTCTCTCTCTCACTCACTCACTCTTTTAGTTTTGGTGAAAAAACCTCCAAAATCCCTTGTAAGTTTTGAAGCTAAGGCTTTTGTAAAAGACCCAAAAACGTTTTTGGTGAACACGGAGGAGATGAGTGCAAATGGAGCTTCAATCCCGGCCCTAGATTTCCAAGAGGATCAAGGGACAACATGAGTGAAAATGGCGCTTCATCCCCACATGTGAGTCGTGCCTAAAGTCCGTTTGAATTTTAAACTCTAATAAATCAAATGTCACTTCAGTCCATCCATTCTTACATTATCTTTCGGTGTCGCTTTCAAGGCTTTCAGCTTTGTGGCCTCTCCCATTGCGCACCACTTTTTGTTGGACATTGTGGGTTTGCGATCTTTCAGAACTCAGAACTGCGAACTAGCCTCCGCTGTCGAGGTAGAAGGTTTTAAAAAACATTGAAATTTGAAATGTTTCACTACCTCTTCTTGGTGGAAGCGCGAGAATCCAGAATCTACAAAAGCGCCATGCGCAACCAAGCAATTGAGTGTTTAAGAACGTGGTATTTTGGGCAGTCAAACTGTCAATTCTGAAGGCTGGCCTCGTTTAATGAGAAGGTGTGAGGCGTTGGGTAAGATGTAAGTGTAATAACCTTAAAAGGCTAGTTTAATATTTCGAAATTTTTTTAAATTGAAATAGGTCTACTTATATAGTATTCAAAACAACCAGATTACAACTAAAAATATTTGGAAATTGAAGGGCTTCTTGGTAGAAGTACGATCGAACAAGCGTGAGCACTGAGAACCATAACAAAGCGCCGAGCTGATGAGCTAGAACCTAGATGACCACGATCGGTGAGAGGAATCAGGATTGTAGGGAGTTGGGACGTTGGACGGAGGAGCCAATGGATTGAGTTGGGGTGCGGCTCGACTCGCAAGATGTCGTAGGAGGCGGCAGCACTGTCCAAGTCTATTGCCTATAAAAATCTATATTCTAGCTTCAGCTTGGAGGAAGTGTACAAAATAAAACCATGCCGATGTACCCTGAGGAAGGCGGTGGGTGAGCCTCGGGAATCGTTCACAGAAGTCTGAAGAAGTGCACTGTGCAGGAGCTGGCAGCTGGATGACTTGAGCTCAAATCTCAGGCCTGGATTATCTCTGGACGTTGGACACCGAGATGGATCATGGAATGGAGATGGAGGAGTATATGACTCTGCTTCCTAAACTTTGTTGTTACAACTTACAAATTTTGGCGTTTAGGAGTACAACCTGTAATTTGCCACAGCTTTAGGAGCATGTGAGGTGTGGAGAGCGAGCTATTTTTCTGTGCATCTGCAATTCGGATGAAGGGGTCACGAAAAACAGACCCCGGTGGATGTATATATATGTATGGTGATTCAAGATTTCACAGTATGACTGGTGCTTCAAGATCAACAGCGTGTTTTCCTGTGTATATGCTCTCATCCATTGGGTGCGAAGTGCGAAGAAGGCGACGTGCCGGTGGATACGGCGAGGCTACAAGAGGCGATTGGCAAGGATCCATCAGTTTCGTTATGGGTTCTTCTTCTAGAGGTGTCGTCATTGCGTTGCGGTTAAAATATGATAGAGAACAAAGCTGCAAGCTTCGCAGAAGATAGAATTTACGTAAGCAGTTCAGTTCGGACAACCCGAGGTCGGACGGAAGGTTGCTCTTTTGTTGGAAGCTTGTTGAAACAAGAGAGAGCTGTGCGTTGTAAAAGTAGTCAGAGATCAATCTCAATCTCTCATCAAATCTGGCTGTGACTGTTGACACTGCACACTGCAGCAATCTTCTTCAAGTCGCATGTGGTGATACACTGACTGGAGCTCTTGTCTGACAGGGGAGGACAAAAAGAATGGAGTTTGCGCGAGAGAAGCTTTCCTCTTTTGCTGTGATACGAGCTCCCCATCGGGATTCATAAGAGCTAGTCAGACTTGAACAGCTAGTGCCAGAAAAAGCAGCGGAGAAAGGGGAGGGTGGTGTTGTGCGTGAATGCGATCTGGGCCTGCAGATGTATCTGTCGGTCACGAATCATAGTTATCGGATTCTTTTGGAGCTATGGAGGAGCTCGTGATTCATGAGACTAGTGATTGCTGCTAGCACAAACAAAGCTGATGCGATACACGACGCATGTGTTCAGTCAGACTCCAGCGACTTTCTGAAATCGATCGACCAGTCTCGAATTGATTCGCATTAAAAATTTCGTGGGTGCATCGCAAGATCCGTTTGCTCATCACTGCCATCGGTTAAAGCGTAGCACTTCCGAGTTCCCTCTGGAGACCGGGCAAGAACATGCTTTGAATCAGTTCAAACATTGAATGATAGCGTGTTCTTGGTTGCAACATCCGGCTCTCGAGTCTCGCACAAAACTGCAATTTCATCAATTCACGTGAAGGCAAAAATTTCCGCGAAGGCATCATAGTAGCTGCGACACGAGACGAATCGACTCTCGACGACTGGTTTCGTGGAATTTCCCTCCGGAAATTCAAAACAACCGTACGTAGGAAAAGAAGAGAATGGAAATTTCGACATGGGAGAGATCCCGAAATCAGGGACCAATGTAGATACGCACTTTGATAGCTAATGGCTCAACTAACACATAAACATTCTCTGTGTAACGCTCGAGGTCTGTACACACACACACACACAATTTTGTGGGTGCTTTTGGATCTGCAGTGATTCTGCACAATTTCTTCTTCCTCTTCTTATTACCTCCAAATCTCTCATCGATTTGATGCGGTGATTCCGCACAATTTCTTCTTCTTCTTCTCGTGGGCTCCAAGCCTCCAAACCTCAAATTCAAAATTCATCTCATCGAGATTTGATGCGCATGGAGTTTTGGAAAGTAGCAAATTTGGAGAGCTTCTTTTCAAACTCCCTGGATCTTCTGCCAGAAAATTGCTTCGTGTGAGCGCTTCCAACTGCTTCCTCCATTGATTTGTGTGATCATCCCTCTGCAAAAACCTTTTCTTTTCTTTTCTTTTCTTTCGGACAAGCTTGCAAGTTGCATGTGAAAGTAACGCCCCCCAAAAAAAACAAGTTGGAAGGATGCAATCCTGCGAGTGGTGTCCCATCACCGATACTATTATAGTACCAAGTGCGATTCTCCACTACCTCTCAGGACAGTGAAACAGTACATCAACACTACCTTATTTTACTCTTTATAAACAACAACAACTGCCCTTTCCAAGCTAGAGCTAGCTACCTACCATAGCCAAGCTTCACCATAGCCAAAAAGCTACAGCAACCTACAAAACAGAGATCATACTTTATCATCACCACACAACTTTTGCTATTATATCCTTCCTATCAATTGCAGCAGCCTGTTATCTGTCGCACTGACGTAACGGTAGAGCTCTTGGTAGTCTGGTTCGTCGTCCTGCCGGAGTTGGTTCTCGGATCACTTTTCTTTCTTCTGTGATCGTAAGTTCGTGACCTGTTTGATTATCTATTTTGTGACACTTTTGTTGCTTGGATGGGATCATGGGAGATGGATTTTGTTGCTTGATCAGCTGTGTGAGTTGACGATTATACAGCCTACAAGGCTACATACAAGCTCGCCAGCAGAAACAAAGCAACAACTGCAGAACTTCGTCAGACCATCCTTCACCCCTGCAGCACTCATTTGTCTCTTCATCATCACCACCATATCATCGATGATCCTCCTCATCAGTCCCCACTCTGCCTCCCTGCCTCCGGCCTGCCCAGTTCTTGGTTTGCTGCTGCTCTCTCAGATGATGAGTGCCTTTTGTCCTTTGAAGTTTGGTGTAACGCTTCTGCAACCTCCTCTCCAAGAACATCATCCATGATCCCACTTCCAGACAGTGTTATCATCATTCCAATTTCCCCCTCCTGCACTATAGCCTTTTCCCAAGGTGTTACCGTGTCGTCTGCGGCTTTCTCCACCCATGAAAGAGGCACAAGAGTCGTCGGTACCATCCGCTCTAGGAGAGAGTGAGAAAAAAAGGAGTCATGATTGAAGCTTCCGTAAAGTCCAGTCCCCCCTCGTTGTCATCGAGCGTGAGAGTCATCTGTCTCTCCTCGTCTTCTCGAGTTCCATTTTACTTCTTCTCCTCTCTCGGACGCTCTTGTGCAGCCGCATACCCGAAACATCAGAGTGTCGCCCTCGTAGCTGCCAGCGGGCTTCGTAGCCGGCACGTTTCTATTTTTGTACACGCAACCGAGGACCAGACGAAGCCTCGACGAGCTCGTCTCATTCATTGCTAGTCCAGCTTCACATCCATGTGATCGGCTTCTCGACGGAATTCTTATAGAGCTGCTGACCGTCTCCCTTGCAGAACAGATGCTCTTTATATCCACGGTCCGTTCCAAATCGCGCCCCCAAGACAAGCTGTGATTGCTGATAACTCGCTAGCTAGACTTCCAGATTTGGACCGTGCTCGAATCTAACTGTGCTCGTGCTGGGCACATTTCCGAGATAGCATCTTCTCATTTCAATCTTGAGAGTGCTAGTTCCCATTTCTTGGATTCTGCCTTTTGGTCAATCCTTGTATTTGAGCGAGCTGTTCTAAAGTGCATCGATTCCAGCGCACAGAAAGGTCCTCCATCCATTTCCCCAATATCAGGACTTTCTCCAATTGCAAGTGGTAAGAAATTTCTTGAGGTTTGCCGCATTCCCCTTAAAACAGCAACCGTATTTTTCACTTTTCTTGTCCACGGAATTACCGCGTAGCTTACCAGTGATCCTTGTTCTAGGCTGTTGGAAAGAAACTGTTCAACATTAGATCCGTTAAAGCAGTCAGTCTTGCGACTTCCGGTCACACAGGATGCTTCAATGGTATAAAGCGTATGAAGTACACTTGACGCCAATTTGTATTCATGCAGTGCAGAGCCTTGTGATTTTGGTGAATAAGGGAGAGATTCTCAGCTCTTCCCTCTGGTGCAGTTTTGAAAGCGTTAGGCTTCAGCTTGCAGGAGATATCGCGGTCGGGCTCTAGAACTGAGGCCTTGTTGCAATGTGTGAGAGGTTTTGTATGTTACGCACGTCAAGGGATTTCTCGATGATTAAGGACTGCGTCGATGAGTTGAGGCAGAATCATATCATGTCTTTGTATCCTGCCGACAACGCTTTTCCAGTTGACCCCGTATGTCATCTTACGGATCTTACCGTCGCCAGTCGGGAGCCTTTCCCCACGCCGGTGGCAAAGAGTGATCGGCGATATGATGAGCCGGTAGCTGCAGATACTGAAGCTAGCTTTCTTGATTTGAGCTTAGGAACATCCAACCGTCCGACTGCTTCTTCTATCGTGAATCCCGCTAGGGTGGGTGACGCCATGGACGCTTGCAGCGAGCAGTCTCGCAATGTGCTTGAGCACAGCTCGGGTTGCATTACAGAGGATAAAGATACTCGTGTGATTGGAGCCGGTTCTTCAGCATCCACGGTCAGTTTCAACTCAGGCCTGACCAGAGATTGGGGCTTTGCGGAAGCCAGCAGAAGGACAAACGCCGAGGAGGTGGATCTTTCGACGACGCTCGTTGGAAATCTGGTGATTCAGGGAGGGGCAGACGAGAAGGTGTTCCTGTGTCGATTTTGCGACAGGAGGTTTCACAGCTCGCAGGCGTTGGGAGGGCATCAGAATGCGCACAAGAGGGAGAGGCTGGTAGCGAGAAAAGGTCCCAAATTCACCGTTCCATACTTCGCAGCGCAGAGCTATACAGCATTGCAAGGCTCAGCGCGCGTGGTCTCGGAGCCTGCGACGCAAACGAATCGGTCGTTGGGGATAAAGGCACACTCGTTGATACACAAGCCTGCGGGGACGGCGATGGAGTACTCATTCAGGGGGCAAATTCCGCAAGCACAGCACGGATGGTCGAGGGCGCTGATGAGCCAGCAACCGGGAGTAGCAAGGTACGTAGCGGGGGAAGGATGTGGGAGCAGGATGATGGTGGGGGGAGTGGCGAGGTTCGAAGGGCCTGCGGGGTTCGCAGGAAAGCTTACGACGGGGACGATGAGCTTCCCTGAAGAGGAAGAAAGCAGCAACAACTGGGCAAGCAAAATCCGGAGCTGGAAACCAAGCATGATCGTCGAATCGCACCATCAACAGCTCGGCGAGCCTTCTTCTTCTTCTTCTTCTTCGCCGAGACCAAGCTTCATGGTGCCTCAACGCCCTTCGTTTTTCTGCGAGGAAGCATCCATAATGGACCTCTCTCTTCATCTCTGAAATCTTCCAGCTTCAATTCCTCAGCTCGCTTCATCTCTGACCTTCCGCCAGGATTCTCCTCTTCTGAGAATCCATCCATCATGGAACTCTCGCTTCCTCTTCCTCCATGGATCGCTTCATCTGTGATCTCAATCTCTCCCTCCCTCCCTCCCTCCCTCCCTCGTGAGCTTCATCTCTCACCTGCCTTGCTCCATCTCGCCTCCTCCTTTTTTGTCCTCCTCCCAACAGAGATTTCTCCCTTGTACGATTTCCATCCGTCTCCCCGCGAGCCTCTCTTCTTTTGCGCTTCTGCAACCTCCCCGCCATTGCACAATCTTACTGCTGGATCGCAGAGCTCATCGATGTTTATATGCAACAACTCTGCTCTCCCATCGATCCCTTGATGCCAATCCGGCTTTCCCTTGCTGGATAAGAGGTTTCTGTGCTTATCAACAGAGAGGAAAGGTTTGTGTTTTCTTTTTGAAGGCAATGTGCTAATTTTCTGGCGTGCTAGAGCTCCAGCGTTGTCATCTTAAGCTTCCTGGTTTTGTGTACTCTACAAAACATGGCAGCTGCACTTACAATCTTCGACAGAACAGATTGTTTGCTTGGATCAGAAAGGAAAAAAAAAGAAGGGTCGATTGTAACTTTGCATAGCTGTTAGCTATAATCACTTAATTTCAATACCTTAATATGTTTACTTTATGGTTCAATTTGGATGAATTGATCTTGCATTTTTTCGGCCTGCCCAAGGGAAGGTCAAGTCCTTGGGCAACGTAAAGTCCTTGGGCAAGGTCAAGTCCAAGAAACAAAATTAGGGTGGTTTTTCAATGGGGCTCTTTTGGCAGCGCACAAGACAATATCAGCTTGAATTCTGCCTTATTCTAAGAAGTTTTCTCTCTTTTTGGCTTGCCTTGGGGGGTAGGCTATAGTGACGACAATTCGTCTTAGAAGAGAAAAATACGTACTTTTGAAAAATGAAATTGATTTATTTGATTGGGTCTCCCGATTTGGATATCCGCTTTCTTCTACCCCTTTCTCTCTCTCTCTCTCTTCTTCTTCTTCTCCTTCTTCTCTCTCAGCTTCAAGGCAGGCCCTTTTGAATGTATTCAGCTTGTTCATCCATGTTAGTTCTCTCCTTTCTCTTTTATATCAAACTTTGTGTTTATGTTGCCTTCATCTTCCTCCATTATCGCCATCCTTCCTCCTTACTCCACAATGTTCTTTCATCTCCGTCCCCTTCACCTCCCCTTCCTCTTTCTTAGTTTTAAGATCAACGAGGCTTTTTTGGCCGTGTAGGAGATAATATCGGCTTGAGTTCCATTGATCTCCAAGAATTTCTAAAAGATATCGGCATTCCTCCTATTTTTGAAGAGGATGTGCCTTAGCTCACACTTTCTAATCCTCTACCTCCACCACGAAGTCCTAATGGGGTTCAGGCATGTCATTTGAATGGTATTCAATTTGTTTTTTAAATATAGCAAAAATGTTGATTCACATTGCAAAAACGGGAAGGGGAACTCCCTTACCAGGACACAATGGCCAACCAAAAGGGTCAACACCTCATGGCTTGTTGTGCTAAGTATGGCAAGACATACCCAACTACTAGGAGGGCACGAACTATACATGTGAAAACCCCACAATCTCTTGTAACAATTGAGCCACCAGTGTATCTCTTGTGCTTGAGCTACTTGCAAAATCAAGCAAAGTACTCTTACAACGATTAAGCCACCAGTGTGTCTCTTGTGCTTGAGATACTCACAAAATCAAGCAAATCCTATTCTGAGTTGACCAGATTGCCTTTGTCACCGTAGCTCTAATGTATTGCCAACAAGCCACAAGCGTGGAAGATAAAGTTGAGGTATCACCTAGGACCCTCGTTTCCAATTGGCTCCCAACCTAAACCTCGACATCAGATGCGCTATGCAAGTCTTGACCAAGTACCATGGTTTCGATCTCCATCTCGAAAATTCCACAATTGGATGGCTAGGATTGTAACCTTATTCAACACCATACGTAGAAAATTTGCATCACATTGGCTCAAACTAAAGCGGCCACGAATTACATCAAGTGGCAACCGATTGCTCCCATAAATTAGACCAAGAAAGTATGCCTTCATTTATCAGACTTCGAGCACATTATAAATTCACTCTTTTAAAAGAAACCCTAGCCGCCTTTATTGCCTTGCACCACCAAATACCTTCATTGAGGCTTGCATCTCCTTGTAACCCCCCTTGGCCTTTCCACTCCAGCAAACCAATGCATCATTTCCAAGCCTCTACCAACCCAGATACCAAATTAGACCCAAATATCATAATTGGAAAGTCAGAAAACAATCTCTCATACCCACACATGAGCCAATTGCCTTGCCTTCCCCGTGCTCTATAAACCACTTGGAAATCTCCACCCATGGGATGGAATGAGAAAACAATTTGGGAAGCCAATTCCCATTAGAGCCGCATTCTTAGTGGCAACATCCGTGAGTCCCAAACCCCCTTGTAGCTTAGGCAACTTCAAAGGTGCCCAAGGAGTATAATGCATTTTGCGCTTTCCCCCTTCCTCTGCCCAAAGAAAAGCACACAACAATCTATTCACCTCAACCCAATGACATTTCCTAAATGTCCAAATAGTAGCTATGGAAGTGGTAGCTGCTGACAATAAATTATTTATTACAATCACTCTCACATTCCATCCTAGCGGGAACCCTACCAATACCTCAAATTTTGCACCAACTTATCTTTAAACCAGAGAAATCTCCGCTTAATTGAGATACGTAGACCAATGGGTGCTCCCAAATATCTTACCACCTCACCATCGTGAATCCATGAGACTGGCAACACCTTGAACTACTCAGGGAGTGGGTCCAAACAAGTTGTCAAAGCATATAGCTTCTACAAGCTTACCGAGGCACAGCAGAACGTGTCCATTATCTACCTGAGAGACACTATTCCTTTCTCATTCTCCTGAACAAAAGCATGATGTCATTAGCAAACAGTTGGGAAGACAACTGATTTCCTGATGGTAACTTACCCCCTACATCTCACCAATCTTTTGAATAGATTCATCAGCGAGACCGTGCTAATTACAAACAGAAGTGGTGCAATTGGACATCCATGTTTGATAGACCATTTTAGATCAAAAGTACCAACCATACCACCATTCAGACACAAAATACCCGAGGCATTTGTAAACAAAGTAGAAATCATTCCAATGAATCTCTCCCCAAAGCCTAGCTTGGTCATCACCGAAGTGATAAAATCCCCTCATACTCTATCATATGCTTTATCCAAGTCCAAGGCATACACTATACACTTTTGACCAGTGTAACTCTATCATACACTTTATCCAAGTCCAAGGCATACACTATACAATTCTAACCAGAGTGATAAAATCTGAACGTACTCTATCATACCCTCTATCCAAGTCCAAGGCATACACTATACACTTTATCCAAGTCCAAGGCATATGCTATACACAAGCAAAATCAAGAGCTAGAGACACATTCAAAATGTTCTAAAAAATGTCACGTGATTACAAACCCACATTCTTCCCTATCAACCACCTGAGGGTAGACATTTTGAATTCTCAGAGCCATAATCTTAGCCATTACCTTGTACGTAGTGTTCAACATGGTAATAGGCCTCCGGTCCCCAACTTGGAGCCTGCATTACCTCTTTGGAAATAGATTGATCAAACCGGCATTCACATCGCTTGAAAGGCAACCATGTTCAAATAGATATTTAACATCTCAACTCGATCATCCTTTAACAATTCCCAAAACGCCATAAAGAACTCTGATGATAGCCCATCCGACCTCAAAAGCCAGTCCTTCTTCATCACTTTTTATGCATCCCACAGCTCTTGAGCAGCGAATGGTTTAGCCAGCATACTCCTTTGTGCCTCCAAGAACCTGGCCTCCACACCAACTAAAGCATCCTCCATGGCTCTCATCCACTCTTCATCTTGCATAGGCATTTGACCCACTACACAACTAAGGTGCCCTCTAAATACTTCTGCTATATACCAAAACTCTGTGACTATCCTCCCTTGACCATCCATTACCCTATCAATAGTTTCTCTTTGCATTTTCCTCTTGATATCCTAAAAAGAGAAATGCGACGGGCAATCCCCGGACTCCAACCATAACTACCTACTACGAATCCTGACCACTTCCACTTCCTCAAGCTCTCTAGAGCGAATTGCAACACATAATTATGGATTTTTAATCTAGACTGACCCAAGTTTTGTATTGAACCAAAGAATTATAATAGCAATTATAGCTATCATTATATGTTTACATTGAGAGACATTGCTCTCAGCTGGAGTCTTTGTATAAAATGATATAGATTAAACATATGTTTACAAAATTGTTGCTCTTAAAGAGCCTGAGTCTGTGCCATCTGCATTAACTCCTCGTTGTCTTATTACTCAATGTGACAGTCGCTTTCTAGGTGCCATCTACATTAACTCCCTATTGTCTTGCCAAGCCTTGCCCCTTGGGTGACATCCAGTGCATATTTTGACTCTCATTTGACATACGAGGTGATGACTCAGTACAATTGCACCTACTAGTCTAATAATATATGATTATAATTGTCAATTTTCTTCTTGCCTAGTACCCAAATAAAATCCTTCAATGGACTTCAATACAAAGCTTTAATCATGGACATTCTTCATTTGCGCTGTCTCCTTCTACTTCCTCCATGGCGAGCATCCTTAAAAATTCGTGTATATGCAAAATACTTTGCTATGGTATTTTTATTTTTCCTTCTACCTCATATCCCATGTGCTTCTTTGATTTCTTTGCCCTTGAATGCCAAGACACGATGATTGTCTTTGTCGAAACTTGTGAGACCGCTTCATCATTTGGGACCCACTCCTTCGTTATACAATTAGTATACAATGTGTTGTTATCCATATTCTCCTTCCTGCCCTTTGGCTCATACCATACCGCTGTAAATGTTGTAGCTCTCCCTTGATTATCTCTTTGCACATCAACTACTTTTGCAACCCAAAACTTCACATTCTCATATTCATCATCCGATGGCCGAACCACAAGCCGAACCACAACAAAACAATCGACCTCTATATCTACTTGTGGCATAAACTCTCTCTTCTTCAGTCCACAATATGGACGTGGGAGTAATGATACAAATTCATTTTCAAAGATTGGAGTTGGGCGCAAATTGTTATGAACATTTGGCCAAAATAGATTGCATTCTTCCTTGACATCCTTTGAGCCTTGCATTCTCACAAGGTCCTTTATTAATTTTCGTGTCTTGTTAATTATAGTGGTAGTGTGTTCTCTCCAAGTAGGCTTCGAATCAGGATATCTCCGGAGCATTTCCTCTTTTTATGTAATAAATGCTTTTAATCCTTCTATTTCACAATTAGACCTCTCATTGATTCTTGTATAGGAGCCCATGTTGGATACCTTTCCTTGCTGGGAATTGAAGTTAAGAGACTGTAAGGTTCTTCAGGTTCCCATTTTGTATTATGAGAATACTGTTGCCATTGCACTACGGGTTTTTCATCTTAAAAAAAAAAACGAAAGTAGTGTGGATTGGTATGACCTATCAATGCATCAACACCCGTTTGTATGAAAGGTAGAATGAAGCTCTTCCAATCATACATTCTTTCAAGCCTCTCACATACCGTACTTTCCTTATGACCATCAACTTGCCTCCCACATCTTCTTACCAAGTCATCTATTGTCTCCACATCCTTGCATTTAAGCTCTCTTGAGACTATGCTAAAAACCTGATCGATATCCTCATGTGTATGCCCAACATACAAAAATCCACATTCGACCTTATTGAAGATTCGATGAGCAACTATCATTGAGCAGAATGCAAACATGAGTACATTCTTATTTTCTCGCTAGCAATTATTAGCTTGTATTCTCAAAGTCGGTGGTAGGCAATATTTTTCTGCATGTACATTGCGAATTGCCTTCATAATAGATGTTACAACTTGATTGCTATCATGTAGATGCAAGGAATCAATCCATATATCTGCAAAAAACTTAATTCCATGCACCAACACTCCACATAAATGTGTCTTTAGAAAGTGCTTTCCTTGTAATTTAGGTGGAGTGGCAATAAAATGAGGCAATGTTGTTGTATTTTGATCCATGCCATGCATCCCCTCTTTGCCTTTGCTCTTCTACAATAGAGTCAAATACTTTGAGCTTTGTCAAGCCCATTGGAAGGTGCATTTTAGTGATGGCATCACTGTTAGGGAGTTTGGTAGATATATGGGGCTGAGGTAAAGCATTTTCATGTATGAAGTCTTGCAAAATTGTTGCTACCCTAACAGTTAAGATTCTTGATTTGGACCTTCCTCTATTACCATGAATGCTAAATTTTTTGATGCCCTTTACCTTGGTGACTAAATCCCAATATGTACCATGGGATAATCCAGTAATATTGTGATATGCCTTATTGCAAATCTTTTTTTCATTTACGAAAGGTTTTACCCTTTGTCTTGAACTTAGCCTTTTATTGCCATTCTGAAGAAAGCAAGAGAGACTTGTGAGAGGGTATTCATTTCTTTCGCTTCCTCTTCTTTGCCACACGTGTCCTCTACATTCCTTGATATCTGCAAGATCAATGAAGCGCATACATCTTCGCTTGCAACATAGATATCCCTATGCATTTAACATTTTCTCCTCTTTCATTACTCTCTTCCTCTTTGGTTGCTTTTGTGGATCTACCTGGATTCGCTTTCTCTTCATGCATTTGTATGACCGTTTTCGTTCCTCATGCACGTTGATATCTGTATTTATGCACTTCTTCTCCTCACATTTGTTTGTAACCAAGCATCCATGATTGGTCGTTGCATCCTTGGCCATATCGCAATCAAAGTTAAATACTGAATAATCCTCGGTTCATCTCATCCTCATTTTTAACATACTCTTAAGGCCATTCAATGAATTAAATATTCTACGAGAGTATTGAGAACCTTGAAACTCTTCCACTCCTGAGAGAACATCGCTCATTGGGACATCTTGCATGGCTTTCACAAATCCACAAGCTTGATTAATACCAGGTTTGTTAATATGCATGAACTCATCCACACCTGACAAGACATCACTATTGAAACCTTTGCCCTTCTCACTATGCAAGAATTCATCCACCCCAGATAAGGCTTCGCTTCTACATTCTTTTTGTTTCTCAGATCCAATAAACTCATCCACTCCATATAAGATGTCACTTCTATAATTGAATACATTGAAATCATCCATGTTTGAAGTGATAGAGCTTGGCACATGGGCACGCTTTTTAGGTCCGTTGATATTGTAGCATACGTTGTCTTTATCATTGAAAACCACGTGCCTCTTTCTCGTGTTTAAAAATTGCATGCTCCATCTCATATTCTTGCCTACCTCATAGTAGGGATCACATAAGAATGTTATGTTATCAACCATACCATCATCAATGACCTTTAGAATCCTCATCTGTTCAAATGAACATTGCTCCACTTGTTCAAATCCCAATACTTCACCTTCTGCTACATTCTTATTTGCAAATGATCTCATTTGTAAAATGTCCCCTATAGTAAAATCCAAGGTGGTGCACTTTGTATTCTTGATAATGTCGGTTGCATAAGTCTTGTCTTTGTCCCATGCTATAAATGATTTGTTGGATGTATTGTAGGGCATAACATCTCCAAGTGTTTCCATATCTCCACATTTATACTTTATCTCAACATGTGCGCTAAGAATCTTTGATACAGTAACTGCCACCTTATCTTCGCCAAGTCTTCAAAAGTGGCAAACTGAATTGGGATCACTATCATGGATTGTAGCAAATGCAACTACTTCTCTTTTGCTACATAAAATCACATCCATCCCTGGAACAAAATCTATAGCCATCTCCTTTGTGAGAGTCCTTTGCAAGCAAGTTGCAGCAGCAACAATTACATAAATATTAGTCTCTTTTTAATAATCTACTCATTTATTATAATTTTTAATTAGTACTTAATTTATTGGTGGGAGAATTTATCCGATCAAGTACTCATCAGATGGACATGCCACTTTGCATGCAACTCAATAACACCTAGGTTGAGGTGCATGCAAAGTATTGTGCCCATCGACTATGCTTTGCATGGTATATCATGCATTAAACACCGTTTGTGCCTTAGTGTCATGCACAACCATAAAAAGACACGCTTTTAGGTGTGTTATCCAACCAAGTGCTTATTGGATGGGTGTACCACTTTGCATGCAACTCAATACCACCACTCTTGAGGCACATGCAAAGTATTCTGCCGATCGGATATGCTTGTCATGGTTGAGGGAGCATTAAATACCGTTTCTGCCTTAGTGTCATATAGAACCGTTTAAAAACACGGTCCTAGGTGTGTTATTCAAACAAGTGCTTATCGGATGGGGGAACCTCTTTGCACACAAGTCAATATGACTAGGTTGAGGTGCACACAAAGTCTTGTGCCCATCGGATATGATTTGCATTGTCAATCACACATTATACACCATTTTTGTCGTTATGATATGCACTATCATCAAAAAACGCACTCCTAGGTATGTTATCCGAACAAGTACTTAACATACTTCAAAATTTTTGGACTTTCTCTCTTGGTTTGGACTTTTTTTTGGAGCATATTCTCTCCACTCAACTTCACTTAGTGAGCTAAAAAATTGGGTCTTTTAGAGCACTAAATGGGTCACTTATATACAAATATGGCCTTATTAAGCTAAAAAGTCAAGTGGTGACCTCTAATTTTAAAAAAAATGGCTCATTGAAGCTATAATTCCCAAACTCGTGCATGATGCCCGCATCCAATAACTATAATAATAATAATAGTAGTCTCCTAACTCAAGTTCAATTTTAACACTATGAAGTGAAAATATAGTAGGGGTTAAAGGTCACTGTGCCTTTACCCCGGTTATGTACAATACTCAAACACATATATAAATGAATGAAAAAGAAGATTAGGGTGGTTCTGCACCCACCAAACTTGTGTGGCTCTCTATCTCTCTCTCTCCTTCTTCCGTTCTTGCTTCCGTTGAGAGCACTCTCAACTGGTATCAGAGCCCGGGTGATCTAGCTGAGCGTGCGTGAATGCTTTGAAGCTCAGTAGCTCTGTGGGAGGAAGGAGAAGCTTTGTGGGAAGCTTTGTGGGTGACTTTACTTGCATCCGAGTGTGCAGAGACCTTGGAGGAACCTTTGGAAAAGTCACTTTGGCTTTGCGAAGTGGTTTTGAGAGCCTGTGAAGTGTTTTCAAAGAAAAAGTCGTTTTTTGAGCTTTTCCCTGTTCCGTGCGATGACAGAGACTCCGTATTGACTTGTAGAGGCAACTATTGCTTGCTTTTGGTGTCCACATTTCTTCAGGAGCCTGGAAACACCTTCATTCTTGAATCTGGGATCATTTCATTGGATTTCTGACTCACTGTGTCAGTTCCTGCGTTTTTTGCCCGGGTGTTGGAACTCAAGTTTGGAGCAACCATTTGCAGATCTGTCAGTTCTAGTGGACTTAGGAGGTCCTAAAACTTCTATTTTGCTCATCATTCGCACTCCGGTGGAGTTTACAAACAGCTCTGTTTCCAAAAACGTTTTTCAGTCCGTGTGTTGGACCCAGTGATTGAGACCACGGTTTCCAAAACCGTCTGTCTCATTGTGTTCTGGACGTCCAAAAACCCCTACCTGTCAGTTCTTGCGTGATTCGGTGGAGGATTTTCAGAGTTATAGATCTCTGTGTATTCGATTTCGTCTCTCTGTCATGCATTTTTCATTCTAAGGTTTTGAAACCTTAGATTTATGCCACATGGCAGTGGATAAGTATTGACTCTCATTTCTCACTCATCGGTTGGGATTTTGGAGTTCTGGCAGAAGAGAGATATTTGCAGATTTTCTTGCTGAGTCCGATTATGCAATGGCACCCATGTTTTGAGGCATCTCAAGTTCTATTTTCAGTAGCGCTCATTACCATGGGACTATGATTTCTTGAGCATACCTTATGCAGATCACTCTGGTTGCAGTAGTTTGAGCAGTGTGCGCTCATTCGTGGTGTGCATTGGGTTGCAGTGGATGATTTATAGGCCATTTGGATGCATTGCGGTCCTTATTGGATGCGCTGATAGGCCCAAATTGCCTTGTGGGATGCTATTTTTATGGACGCTTTGCACATGGATGCTATTTTATGCTGAGGGACAGCTTTGACACATTGCAGGTGATGCACTGATAGTGCTATGCTCTCTTGGATGAGATATTATTGATGCATATGCCAGTGGACGGTGTTTATGCTTGAGTCATTTGGCACTTATTGGCATTTTCTTTTGGGCCAGATTTGCTCATATGGATGCATAGTATATGCACATGAGTCAGATGCATCTTTTGATGCTTTGAGCTTTGAGTTTTGGTGATATTTCACTCTATTGTGGCATACACATTTGGGTGCACCTGGTATTTGGTGTGATTCTCTCTTGCAGGCACTAGCATTTGGGATTTTGTTTCATTTGCATCATGGCATCCTCTTCCAAGTCTGAAAGGAGTTTTTCAACATTAAAAAGTTTGATGGGACAAACTTTTCTTTGTGGAAAGAACAAATAAGGGATGTGCTTATTCAAAAGAAGCAGATTAAACCCTTGGCAGGGATTGAAGCTAAGCCTGCAAATATGTCTGAGGATGATTGGAATGAGTTGGATGCATTAGCAAAGTCTACTATTAGAATTCATCTTGCAGAGTCAGTTTATTTCACAGTAGTAAATGAGCAGACTACGGAAGATTTGTGGAAGAAACTGTGTGCCACTTATGAGAAGGAAACTGCCTCTAATAAAGTTTACCTCATGAAGAGGTTCTTTGAGCTGCAGATGAAGGAAGGGGTCTCCATTGCTTCTCACTTGAATGAATTCAATATTATTTTCAGCCAGCTTCAGGCTCAGAAGATGAATTTTGATGCGGAGACTAAGGCAATATTTCTCTTATGTTCATTGCCATCCTCATGGGATACCTTCCGTACAGCTGTTAGTAACTCTGCACCTGGTGGAGTACTGAAATTTGATGATGTTGTGGGTAGCTTGTTGACCGAGGAGATTAGACGGAAGTCTATGGATGGCAACAAGCAGGATGTAGCCTTAAATGTGCAAAGGGGCAGATCACAGTTCAGGGGGAAGTCCCAAGAAAGAGGGAAGTCTCGTAGCAAATCTAGGGCACGGAACATTGAGTGTTACTATTGTGGCAAGAAGGGCCATATGAAAAAGGATTGCTACAAGCTGAAAAGAGAGAAAAAGGATAAGAAAAAGAATGCAAATTGGGGTGCAAATCAAAAGGAAGAGAGTCCAAGGGAGGACAAAGGAAAAGTGAAGATCGAGGAGATCAATGCAGTCACACATGATAGTGACAATGACATTCTCTTCATGTCTAGTTTATCTGCAGAGTTGCTTACCACTTCAGATGATGCATATTCCCAGGATTGGATTTTGGATTCTGGTGCTTCATTCCATGTTACTCCCCATAGGGAATGGTTCTCCACTTATGATAGTGGAAAGACAGGTTGTGTGCATCTTGGAAATGACTATGCATGTGACATAGTGGGAGCAGGTGACATAAAGTTTTCTTTTGCAAATGGGTCTGCATTTGTTTTGAAACATGTGAGACATGTACCTAAGCTGACCAAGAGTCTTATTTCAATGGGTCAGCTAGATGATGCTAGTTTTCACACCACTTTTGGCTTTCAAAGTTGGAAAATTCAGAAGGGCTCTATGCTTTTGACCAGGGGTGCCAAGTGTGGGACTTTGTATCCCTTACATGTATCAGGGGTATTTGATCATGTTGTTGCAATAACCGAGCAGCCAAGCACTTCTTTGTGGCATTGCAGGTTGGGGCACATGAGCCAGAATGGAATGAAACTCTTATGCCGTTTGGGTTATGTACCGCATTTGAGTTTCTCTGATTTTGAATTTTGTGAGCATTGTCTCTATGGGAAGCAGACTAAATCAGCCCATAAAAGAAGGGGAAAGAAAAAGTTTGAAATGCTTGATTTGGTGCATTCAGACGTATGTGGTCCCATGCCTACACGGTCATTAGGCGGGGCTGAATACTATGTGACATTCATTGATGATGCAACTAGGAAAGTGTGGGCTTATGCTATAGCTCGGAAGAGTGATGTGTTCCAGGTATTTCAGAAACGGTTGGCCTTGGTTGAGAATCAGTCAGGTAGAACACTTAAATGCCTACGGACTGACAATGGTGGAGAGTATCTCTCTCATGACTTTCAGCATTTCTGTGATACACGTGGGATTAAGAGGGAGCTCACATCCCCTCGTACTCCAGAGCAAAATCCAGTTGCAGAAAAGATGAACCGTACCATTCAAGAAAGGTTGCAATGCATGCTTTCCAATGCAAGTCTTTCTGGTGGTTTTTGGGCTGAGGCAATGAAGACTGCAGTGCATGTGATCAATAGATCACCTAGCAAGAGTTTGGATGGTGGTATTCCTGAAGAGGCATGGAGTGGCAAGAAGCCCTCTTACTCTCATTTGCGTATATTTGGGTGTGAGGCATATGCACATGTGCCAAAAGAGCTTCGAAAGAAGCTAGATCCTAAGTCTAGGAAATGCATCTTTCTGGGTTATGGTGAAAGTGGAGAGATGGGCTATCGTCTCTGGGATCCAGAAGCAAAGAAGATCATACGCAGCCATGATGTAGTCTTCAATGAGACGAAGATGCATAAGGCACCCATGAGGGATGTGGAAATGAGGAAAATCACTTTCCAGGATGTGAATCCACCTGCATATGTTGATAGACAGCAAGCTGTCCATGCACCAAATGTGCAAGAAATGGTACCACCAAGTACTCCCACAGGTATACAATCAAGGGTAGATGATGGATCATCTATTGGTGGAAATGATGAGCCAAATGTGGCTGATATGCAGGTGGGACAGCAAGCTGAAATGCCCTTGAGAAGATCATCTAGAGTGTCTAGACCGCCTGATAGGTTTGTTCCAGGGGTAGACTATGTGATGCTTACTGATTGTGGGGAGCCTTCTTGCTATAGAGAGGCTATGATGCGTGAGGATCAATGCAAGTGGGAGTATGCTATGCAATCAGAAATGAGTTCACTTATGAAGAATAAGACTTGGGACTCCGGTTGTGAAGATGACCACACTTAGATGCATGCTTGGACTAGTGGCATCAGAGGATATGGAGCTTATGCAGATGGATGTTAAGACAGCTTTCTTGCATGGGGATTTGCATGAGGAAATTTACATGGTGCAGCCGGAAGGCTTTGAAGAAAAGGGCAAAGAGCATTTAGTTTGCAAGCTGAAGAAGAGTCTCTATGGTCTTAAGCAAGCACCTAGAGAATGGTATCAAAAGTTTGATACTTTCATCGGTCGCAGGGTTTTAGAAGGAGTAAAATTGATCAGTGCCTCTACACTAAAAGGGCTAAGGATAATAGCCTGATAATCTTGACACTATATGTGGATGATATGCTATTTGGATAGTATGTTCACTGGTCGTTCTCCCTTAAAGGCACATTGTCCTTTAAGTGGGAGGTTGTGGGGGTTAAAGGTCACTGTGCCTTTACCCCGGTTATGTACAATACTCAAACACATATATAAATGAATGAAAAAGAAGATTAGGGTGGTTCTGCACCCACCAAACTTGTGTGGCTCTCTATCTCTCTCTCTCCTTCTTCCGTTCTTGCTTCCGTTGAGAGCACTCTCAAATATGATACCATATGAAAAGAGTTTGTTGAATTCAACATATAAGTGGTGTATAGATACACCATTTTTTTGAAAAAAAAGAGTTTGTTGAATTCAATATATAAGTGGTGTATAGATACACCCTTTTTTTGAAAAACAAACCATACAATAAATTATCTTATTGGTGGTGTATAGATACACCATTTGTATGAAAAAAAGCATACAAAACATTATCTTATGCATCTGAATCTCGTTCAGAGTCATCAGATTCACGTAATGTATTTGCGCTTGATGGGTCAAGTCTTGCCAAATGATGTTTAATATGGACACGACTTGGATTAGGGATTGTGATACATTTTTCAACATTGTATCCATGCTTCTTTTTAAAACTTCGTGTCCTCGATTTCCAGCAATGAATAATGCTACTGACTTCCACCTCTGTTAATCCCTCATTATTTGGAACCCATTCATGTTTCTTTTGCAAGCATCCCTCATAGAGTTGTTTTATTGTATATCTTCTCGGGAGATTTTTCAATGGCTTTGGTTCATACCATAAAGCTATAAATGTTATAGGAGTTCCCTTGTCATCCCTTTCTATCTTAGCAACCTTTGCAACCCAAATTGGGCCACCTTGGTCATCCAACTCTGAACCTGGATCAGATGCCCAAACTGCAACAAATAGACCCTCTTCAATCTCATTAGATGGTATAAACTCTGGTAAGGGTTTGTCTCCCTTCCTGCCACAATATTTTTGAGGTAAAAGGCATTCCTCTGCTTCCTCCATATCTACTAACATATTTATATCCAAAGGAAAACTTGGTGACCTAGCTTGTTCCGGCCAAAAGGATTCACAGTATTCAATGCTCATTGAGTTTTCTTGTCTTTCTAAAGATTGGATAAGTGCTTCAGTTGATTTGATTGTCTCCAAATTCTTAGTTGATTGCTCAGGATATTTCTGCATCATACTTTGAAGATGTTTAATGAAGGCTTTCAAGCCTTTCATTTCATCTATGTCAAGTGATTTGTTTTTTGCAAGAACAAATCTAGTTTCCTCTAATGGAATTATTCGTTGTAACAAAGCATATGACTCACTCCATAAATAATCTCCATCTACTGAGTAGTGCTTCCATTGCATCACTGGAATATTGTTATGCATGTGAAACCGAAAGTAGTGTGGATTTGTGTGTCTTATTAGGGCATCATCTCTTGTTTGTAAATGTGGCTCTATGAATGCTCTCCAATCTACCATCCTCTCTAAGATAGCCACTTCTGATTCTTCCTTGCGAGAACCTCCAATTTTTTTCCCAATTCGAAATAGCATATCCTCCATTGTCAAAACATCCATTGCCTTCAACTCACCAGAGATAACACTGAAGATTTGATCTATGTCTTCATGTGTATGGCCGACAAGAAGAAAGCCAACTTCCACTTCTTTAAATATTTTCAAACTAACTAGCATAGAGCATAAAGCAAATATATATTTATTCTTGTTCTCTCTCCAACAATTATCAGTTGTATTCATAATGTGTTAGGCAAACATCTGTGAGCATCTCTGACCTTTCTTATTGCTTTCATGATTGATGTAACAACCTGGTTACTATCATGGTCATGCAAACTATCAATCCATACATCACAAAAGATTCGGTATCCATGTACTAATACTTCACACAAGTGTGTTTTTAGTCCATGTTTTCCCTCCAATGCCGGTGGGATGCGTCTATATCATGGCAAAGTGGTTGTATTCTGGTCCATGCTATCAATGGTGATGCACATGGACTTATCGAGATGTGAAATAGCTTCCTCTCTCCAAGAAGCATACAACTTTCGAGCATCCTGCACATGACGTAAATGGATTGATCGCCATTTAATATATCTTCCTCGCTGCTGCTCACATTTACTATGTTCAATGGCATTTTTTAATTCATCACGTCTTACATTTTGAAATCCTTTGCTTTGATGGTGTCTTGACATGGCAAAAATCTCTATGCCAAATTTTTTACAAGGTTGATCGTGAAATCATGCTCTTATCTCTGTCTTATAAAGTTTTATTGACAGTTTCTAGGACGACCTTCTTTGTCATTCCCAAAGGAAGATGTTGTTGGCATTCGAAATGTCCATCTAGCATTGTTTGTTGAAGATGAGGCTGCGGTAATGCATGGTCTTCGAGAACTTGCTTTAATGTTGCGGTTGCATTTATAGTGCTTCCATGGCATTTAAGCTTGTAGGTATTTCCATGAATTGTATGAATAACTTTTTCTTTCACCTCTGCCCAGATGGTCCAGTATGTGCCATGTGATAGTCTAGTTAACCATTGATATCCTCGATTGCAAATGGGTCTCCCATTAACCATGGGTTTCAATCTAGGTTTACAGTGTCTTGTGCTCAAATCTTGATTAGTGCCTTGATGAAGAAAGCATGAAAACTCTTGAAGAAGATAGTTATGTCTATTAGGTGCTGTCTTACTCCAAATACCAAGGCTGCACAATCATCTTTCCTAACTTTTCTAATGCAAAGTCTCTTGCAACAAACTCGCATAAGCATCCTTTCCATATTCTCCTCAGATAGCATCACATGTCTCTTTGGTTCTGGAATTGATGCCATGATTCTTCGCCTCTTCACACTCACATACTTTCTTTTTGTAAATAGTGTCTTGCGTTTTCTAGTTGTAAGACCATGAAACCTCGAATCCATTTCCCTTGAATCTTCATCTTTATAATCAAATGCTGTGTGGGCTTGAGAAGTATTTGATACCTTATAATATCTTGGAAATGGCAATCTGGTAGACATGTTCAGTGATGTCAATTTGTTGCCAATGCCTCTTCAATTTTATGGTTGAACTGTTTCTCCTTCGTAACTCAAGATTCTCCCATCTATATTCTCTGGCATGCTAGCAACAATATTACGAACAACATGACAAGTCTCAGATTCTCTGTCCCTTTTGCCTTGTGTTCGAGTGGTAACATCATGATCATTGTCACTAATATCATCAATTCCTGTTATTGCATCACTTATCCCATCGATCTTTGCATGTATTTTTCTTTGTGGTCCCATCTTATTATTCTCAACACAAGACAAGTCTTCTATATCAATAAGCATGTTTGAGTCACTTGCAGCACAAGACAAGTCTTCTATACCAGTGAGCCTGTTCAAGTCACTTGCAACACAGGACAAGTCTTCTATACCAGTGAGCCTGTTCGAGTCACTTGCAACACATGACAAGTCTATACCAGTGAGCCTATTCGAGTCACTTGCAGCACAAGACAAGTCTTCTATACCAATGAGTATATTTGAGTCACTTGCAACACAAGAAATCTTTTCTACATCAACATCTGTTACTATAATGTCCTCAATACCCATTTACAAGTACTATGAGCTTGTAGTTGAGATGTAGTATTATGGACGTCTAATTGTGAAGTACTATCCATTGCATTTTGAATGACACCTGCACTAGTCAACTTAATTATCTCCACTATACAGAGAAAACTCTGAGCATAGCCCTTAAAGTTGCCAATTGCTAAAACTTCTCCAGAGTAAGATAACACCTCTACTTTTTCCCCCTGAAAATAAGTTTTCTTGATATCTTGAAAGTATGTCTTTGGAACAATTTTGTCTTGGTCCCAGAGTGTTCTGTGTGCTTGCATATCAAATATGTCACATTGTAAGATATCTCCCAATGTTTCAAAGTCTCCATGTGGATATTTTAAATGTACTTCAGGATTTACAACGTTGGTGATTATCACTACACATCTTCTCTCACCACAACGTTGGAAATGACACACATTCATAGGATCAAGACTATGAATTCATCCAAAAGCCACCACTTCATTCTTCTTATATAACACCACATCCATACCCTCTGTTAGGGTGAATACCTGTTTTATGTACAAAAATAGATTAGCAACTCAAAATGAACATAATAAATAATCATTGAGCTTATTATTACTTAATAACTTCTATATCAAAACTAGCAGAGAAGGCATTAAACCTAAAGTCTACATCCTAAACTTTAAATAATTAATACCAAAACATCTTAACCACCGTAAATCCTAAACTTTAAACATTTAATTCCTAAACCCTAAATCCTAAACTCCTAAACAATAAATCCTAAACCTTAAACCCCAAACTCTAAATCCTAAACCCTAAATCTTAAATCCTAAACCCTAAATCTTAAATCTTAAACCCTAAACCTTAACCCTAAAATACAACCAAAATTTAATGAATTTTTTTAATTTGTGCAAAAGGTTGGATATATCCTCCAACCTGTTGCTTGAGCAACAGGTTGGATATATCAACCAACAGGTTGGGGGATATATCCAACCTGTTGCACAAATCAAGAATTTTTCTTATTTGTGCAACAATTTGATATACAGTTGGGGAATATATCCAACCTACAACTCAAAAATTTTCTTGATTTGTGCAAGGTTGGATATACCCCCAACCTATTGCTCGAGCAACATGTTGGGGAGGTATATCCAAGCTGTTGCACAAACCAAGAATTTTCTTGATTTGTGCAACAGGTTGGGGGTACCCCCCAACCTGTTGCTTGAGCAACAGGTTGGAGGCCTGTTGTTGGATATATCCCCCAACCTGTTGCTTAAGCAACAGGTTGGGAGGTATATCCAATCTATTGCATAAATCAAGAAAATTCTCGATTTGTGCAACAAGTTGGATATACCCCCCAACCTGTTGCTTGAGCAACAGGTTGGGGAGTATACAGGTTGGGGGGTATATCCAATCTGTTGCACAAATCAAGAAAATTCTCGATTTGTGTAACAAGTTGGATATACCCCCCAACCTGTTGAGCAACAGGTTGGGGGGTATATCCAACCTGTTGCACAAATCAAGAAAATTCCTTGATATTTGTAATAGGTTGAGTGCACCATTAACCTATTCGACTTGCAACAGTTTGGAGGATATATCAAACCTATTGCACAAATTGAAAAAAATCATAAAATTTTGATTGTATTTTAGGGTTAGGGTTTAGGGTTTAGTATTTAGGGTTAAGGATTTAGGGCTTAGGATTTAAGATTTAGTGTTTAGGGTTTTGTGTTTATGATTATGTTTTTAGGGTTTAGGGTTTAGGATTTAGGGTTTAGAGTTTAGGGTTTAAAATCTAGGGTTTAGGGTTTAAAATCTAGGATTTAGGGTTTAGCATTTAGGGTTTATGATTATTGTTTTAGGGTTTAGGATTTAGGTTTTAGGTTTTAGGGTTTAGTATATAAGATCATGAGCTTAGAGTCTAGAATCTAGGGTTTAGAATTGAAAATTAGGTTTTAGAATTTAAGTTATAGGGGTTAGGGTTTAAGGTTTAGGGATTATAACTGCTATATAAGTTTAAGAGCTTAGATTGTATAACCTAAGATTTAGAGAACTTTAAGATTTAAGATTTAGGGTGTAAGATTTAAGATATATAGACTATATAAAATATGCATTCTAAAGTATTTAGTTTAGATATATATAGACTATATGTTATATGCTTTTCAAAGTGTTTTGTTTATAGGTACGATCCATTGCAAAGGCTTTACTTTAAGTAAGTATAAGTCTACCTAGTCAAAGAATCCTACTGATTAGGGACAAGCACATAGGCTAAAAGCACATCGATTCATATTTTCTTACATTCATGCTGCATGGTGTATCAGAAGGTACAATCCTATGCAAAGGCTTTACTTTAAGTAGTTATAAGTCTACCTAGTCAAAGCATCCTTCTGATTAGGGACAAGTACATAGGCTAAAAGCACACCGATTCATATTTTCTTACATTCATGCTGCATGGTGTATCAGAAGAAATGAAAAAGTATGTGATAAGAAATATTCAGAAGAAATATGTATTCCATATCATGGATACCATGGATATCTAGTGGTTGCTAAAGTAAAAAAATGATATGGATGCAATGATACTGTAGTCTTCTAGATTCTATGGTTTTAAATACCTACCTTATAAATACATTATCTAATTTTTCATTCTTTGACTAACTAACAAGTATCACACATGGAATAAAAGCATACATGCTAAAAGTAAGTGTGTAAGTTTTAATATTTTCCTATTTTTTAAATTAATTCAATTCTTTTATTGACTACTTTTTAAAATTAAAAGATTATTAGTATATAATCTACATAATTCTAAATGTTATTAATGTATAATATTAATTATTTATATATTTATTTAAATTTATATAATAATTAATTTATATTTATATTAGTTTTTAAGTTAATAATGTATAGAATAGCAATATATTCACTAATTCTTCATTGTTTGAAGAGTAAGTATTATATAAAGCACATATGCTAGAAGACCTCCCTTTTAAGTTATATTTTTTAAATTAATGTATTTATATATTTATTTATATAATAATTATATAATATTCATATTAATTTATAGATTAATAATATATATTTTTAGCAAAATTATATTTTAACATTAGTTAATAAAAATTTATTATATTATGGAGTAAAAATATTATAAATGGATTTCTTATATTAATAAAGTGTCGTGAGAAGAGTTTTTTGGAAAGATTTATGATTAAATTTTGTTTTGAAGTTGTTGCGTACGCAATAGGTAGGGACATTTGAGTGGTTTTGAGGTTGAGAGAGAATTTTGTAATAAAGTGTCGTGAGAAGAGTTTTTTGGAGAGATTTATGATTAATTTTTGTTTTAAAGTTGTTGCATACGCAATAGGTAGGGAGGTTTGAGTGGTTTTGAGGTTGAGAGAGAAATGTGTAATAGATTGTTTTTTTTTTAAAAGGAGTTATTTGGAGAGATTTATGATTAAATTTTGTTTTGAAATTGTTGCGTACACAATAGGTAGGGAGGTTTGAGTGGTTTTGAGGTTGAGAGAGAAATTTGTTATAGATTGTTTTTTTTTGTTGATGAGTTTTTTTGAGAGATTTATGATTAAATTTTGTTTTGAAGTTGTTGCATACGTAATAGGTAGGGTTTGAGTGGTTTTGAGGTTGAGAGAGAAATTTGTAATAGATTGTTTTTTTTTAAAAGGAGTTTTTTGGAGAGATTTATGATTAAATTTTGTTTTGAAGTTGTTGCGTACGCAATAGGTAGGGAGGTTTGAGTGGTTTTGAGGTTGAGAGAGAAATTTGTAATAGAATAGGTTAGGAGAGAAATTTCTGAAAATAGGTTGTGAGAGTTTAAGGTAAAGAGGAAAATTTGTGGGAAAAAAGATTTAATGCAAAAATAGTTTTTTAAGTTGTTGCGTACACACAAGTTTTTGAGGAAAGGATCGGATTTGAAAAAAAATTCAAATTTATAAAAACTTGATTCTTAGAAATTCTTGCATATGCAATAGGTTAGAAATGAACTCACCTCTTGCAACATTTTGAAAATTTTTAAGAATCCTGCAATAGGTTGATGAGAGGAGAGAAGCATGGAGTGTAAACGAATGATCTTTGAATGAAAGAGAGAATGAAGAATGTTCTACTTATAGTGAACCTAAAAGAACTACAAAAACCTTAAAAACTAAAAAAAGCTGACTTGACCTAAAAGCTACCCATTTCCTATAAAACTCTACTTCTCCTCATTCTCTCTCACAACTTTCCTGGAGCTCCACCACCTCTCCACCCAGGTACTCCCTCCCTCCCTCTCGTCCCTCCCATCCCCTCTTCTCCCGCTTCCTCTCTCCCCTTCCTTCCCCTCCCCTCCCTCCCCTCCCTTCCTCTCCCCTCCCCCTCCCTTCCCCTTCTTCTCCCGCTTCCTCTCTCCTCCTCCCTTCCCCTCTCCTCCTGCTTCTCCCCTCCCTCCTCTGGCTTCCTCTCCTCCCCTCCCTTCCCCTCCTCCCCCTTCCCCTCTCCTCCCTTTCCCCGTCCCCTCTCCTCCCTACCTTCCCTTCCGCTTTCCCTCCTCTCCCTCTCCACCGGCCCTGGGCCCCCTCCCTTCCTCTCCCTCCGCCTCCCCGCAGGCCCCTCCCTCCCCGCCGTCCGTCCCTTCCCCCCCCTCCCCCACCGTCCCTCCCTTCCCCCCCTCCCCCGCCCCCTTCCCCTCTCCCTTGCCCCCCCTCCCCCGCCCTGCCCCCTTCCCCTCCCCCGCCCCGCCCCGCCCCCTTCCCCTCCCCCGCACCCCCCTCCCCCTCCCCCGCGCCTGCCCCCTTCCCCTCCCCGACGGGGAGGGGGGGGGAGGGGAGGGGAGGGGAGGGGCACGGGGGAGGGGCCGGGGCCGAGGCAGGGGCGAGGGGAGAGGGAGGGGGTGGGGCAGGGCAGGGGAGGGGAGGGGTAGCGATAGGGGAAGGGGAGGGGCCGGGGGTAGGGGAAGGGGAGGGGGCGGGGGCGGGGCAGGGCGGGGGGAGGGGGAGGGGGCAGGGCGGGGGAGGGAAGGGGGAGTAGGGGGGATCCCCCCCTACCTGTTGCGTGTGCAACAGGGGGGCCCCCTCCCCTCCTCGCCCCGCCCCCTCCCCCTCCCCGCGCCCTCCCCCTCCCCCCGCGCCCCTCGCCTTGCCCCCCCTCCCTCGCCCCCTTCCCCCCCTCCCCGCACGGGAGGGTAAGGGGCAGGGAAGGCGGGAGGGGGAAGGGAGGAGAGGGGGGTTAAGGGGGAAATTCCCCCCACCCACTTGTTATGCACGCAATAGGGGGAGGCGCGGGAGTGGGAGGGGAAGGGGCGAGGGCGGGGGCGGGGAGGTTGGGGGAGGGGAGGAGAGGTTGGGGGGGTTGGGAAGGGGAGGGGCAGAGGAAGGGGCGGGTACGAGGGAGAGAAGGGGGGTTAACCCCTCACTTGTTGCTCATGCAACAGGGGAAGGGGGGCGGGGAGGGGAGGGGAAGGGAAAGAATATTAATTAACTTAATTTATTTTAAAAAAATAAAAAGTTAAAATAAATAAAACTTAAAAAAAATAAAAAATTAAATTAAATTTTAAATATAAAAATAAACTAATTAATTAAAATAAAATAATTAAAAAAGAAAAAAAATTATTTTATTTTAAAAATTAAAATTAAATAAAACTTAAAATAATATTTAATTAAAAATTTATTTAATATTTTGAGTTTGAAAATCATTGTAATTCTCATTTTTTATTTTTGATTGTTTTCAAATATTGTAATTCTCATTTTTTATTTTTGATTTTTTTTCAAAAAACTATGGCTTCCAGTTTTGGTTCCAAGGTGTCTTTCAAATACCTTGAACATGCTTGGTATTTTATGGAGCACAAATCAAATAATTTTTTGGTGATCATTGCAGAGAATATATCAAGCGTTATCAAGCATGAAATATTCTACAGAGGCAGTAAGAAATGGTGGCATGGTCTCAAACATCAACATTAAAGAAAACAATTTGATAGAAGTTGTGTGCAAAGGAAAGAATGACAAGGTGGTTTACAAGTTACGAGTTACTCACAAGCACTTCTTGAAGCCCTTACCAGATTCAATTGAGGGATCCCAAGAATTACTTAGTGCCTTAGAAGCATTGAAGAAAATGTGGGATGCATTTCCAAGTGGTGGTGTGTACCTTCAGCAGCAGATGTGCATCTATGGAGATAACTCCGGTAACTCTGGCAAGTGTAACTACAGTATCTCCAATTGTACCTACACCATCGACTGCTGCAAGACAGGAACAAGAAGGAGTGATCGTGGAGCAGATTCAAGTTCTACAGCTATTCCCAGAAAGAGAGTAAAAATAACTCCTACTCCATGTGCAGATTGTTCAAGTGCAGGCTATTTAAAACCACGCAAAAAATTGGATAGCGATGAAGAGGAGGATCCGCAAGAAGAAGATACAAGTCTCAATGACTTTTCTATAAGTGTGGTAGACTTACATCCTCCAGAGGATGAGGGATACATTTGGGGATTTTCACAATTCAGCGTGGCCACAATGCTTATTGATCGAGCTTCGTTGTTCACAAATCAAAGAAAGCTAGATAAGACATTTGCACGCAAATTGTATGAAGATACGAGGAAAACAAGAACTCCAGTTGCCACTAATATCACTCTTCATCCTATGGCGTTTAAGAGACTTCAAGAAGATGATCCTACATTGCATGATGTCACATTTCAAAAGTGCGTGGACTTTCTTGATGCTTTTGAGAACTTTAGAAGGAGTGATTTTGTTCGTGGAGAGGCTTTGTACCAAAGCCGACATGGGACTGACATCAAGAAGAGATACATGCTAGCAAAGAATAGATTCTTGGAAAGATGCAGGTTTGAGCCAATTGATGGGCAACACTTTTGTGAAGCTTGCAGGATCACCCTTGATGAGGGAAGAAAAGGAAACTTGCCACAGATTGAGTGGATGAAAAAGTTTCAATGGGTCATTTGTCATATATGCATATTTAACGATGACTCGAAGTACATTCTAGAATCAGAAAGGCTGAATTCTGCTCCATTTGGTTCAGGCAAAGGATTTGAAGACCACTGTTGCAAGATACAAAGATGTTACTTGCATTGTCTTTCGCGAGGACTCAGTGTTTCAGATCATCGTGGATGTTTGCCAAGCATATGAAACAGGGAAGATATCCTTTGAGGCACCAGAGCACATTGCAACTCAGAGGAAAGAAATGAAGAAACCGATGTCTATTGTTTGGTGGAGAGCATTAAGGTTTGTTCCAGATGCAATAACAGAAGAAGTATGTAAGAAGATCCTAAGTGGTGACTACTTCTTTGGAAAGAAGAGCAAGCATAGCAACTTGGATGAAGTGGTCACCTGAATGATTCAAAGTGAGGCTGCTCTCTCGTCACTATTATTTTTATTGAAATCTGATGATGAGTTAGCTGGCAAGTCAATTGATGTGGATAAGAAGAAAGCACTTAGCCTAGGTCAACTCCTTGATAAGACATGGGCTAGAAAGTGGTTGGCTTCAATGGATGTAGATGCCACACCAACAAAGGATCTAAGAGCTAAAATGCCAAAGGTTGTTGAGACAGAATATATGGACATCAAGAAAAAGGGCTTGCAGTCCACTACCCAAGGTAGAGCAATTGGTGGTTTAGATGATGGTTCTCCATTCAGCTTCTCCTATGATATCCTGCTATCAGAGAATGATACAAAATTTGCACACATCAATGGCATTGATACAGAGCATTTCATAACAATGAGCGGTCATGCTTGGGAGAAGCCATGCGTATTTTTCATAGATGAATTGCAAGACCTTGCAGTGTCACTGATAGTGGAACTTGTGCGGTTTATCGTAGAAGGTCCTATGGTAGATAAGAAAAGATCAACGTTGGTCCTGTTCGTGATAGAATCACAAAGGGATGCGTTATATGCGAGTTTGACATCTGCATTTGGGTATTTACTTTCAAAAGTATACCATGGTATAGTCCTATGTAATCATATGACTGTCTTGGAAGGCACTGCCATTCAAGTCTTGCAGCCTTTCTTGATGTGCTTCTTATCCAGGGGTGGTGGCAATCTAATCCAAATTCCTTTAAGGACTCTCGAGCTTCATTACTTTGAGGACAATAAGGTTAAGCTTGATGCAGCAATGGTGGATTACAGAAAGCCGATGGATCCTAATGTGATACTAGAGAAGATGACAAAGAATTTATTGAATGATGGGTGGGAAGTAGCATTGTATCGAATGGGTTTTGCTACTGAGAAATTGCTACGCCATGGTAGAAATGTAAATGTCATTGATACCCCCCATCAAATTGAGTTCTTTGACACATATTACAGTTGCACTACCTTCTTTGAAGAGGAAAATGTCAAAGAAGAGGGTAGTGAGTCTGAGGGTGATGATTCTAGCTCAAGTGATGATGAGGATGAAAGCTCTGCATCCGATGACTTATGGCAAGAAGAAATCCACATAAAGAATAAGGGTGATCAATTGTCAACTAGAGTCAAGGAGGTTCCACTTATCATACGGGAAGGCTCGCGGCAGTAAGAAGTTATAGTAGTACAGCACGTCACAGGAAAAGGTAAGGCTAAAGAGGTGGAAGCACTTCCCTTGAAATTAAAAGTGAGGAAGGCACCCTTGATCTTGGGTGAAGGATAGGCAAGTGGATCAAGCAAGGAAGCCTTACTCAAAGAAGGTATGGATGAGGCAAAGCATGACCAGGAGGAGTTACCAAGAGGCATAGATGGTTCTTCAACCATGACCTTACAGACTCCAGAGCAGCCTACTAGTCAGGAACCTAGTAGCTAGGTCCCTACTCACCAAGAACTTGGTCATGAGGCTCTAGAGCAGCCTACTAGCCAGGTGCTTGGAACTGATTGAAGAGCAAACTACTGAGGACCTTGCTACTGAGACTCCAGTCTTAGAGCAGCCTATTAGTCAGGACCCTGGTAGTCAAGGGCCTGGCATTGAGGACATTGGTACTAAGTAACATGATGGCTGACGGCTTTGTAATCACAAGTTTTGAACTTCTATGTAAAGCGAATATCTAATAAAAAGTTTACTACTTTTTTTATTTCTTTACTCTCATTATTGTGTATAAAGATTGTTTATGAGGGCCATTTTATACTTAATGGTGTATTTTAAAGTTTATATATTTTTATAGTTAAGGGTGTTTTTTAATACCAAGTGTGGTGTATATGTACACCACTTACACATAAAAGGATTTATCTACACTACCTTTCTAAGGGCTTTATGTACACCACCTTTCTAAAAGAAATGGTCATAAAGGTGTGTGCACACCACTTATACATAAAGGTGTTTATTTACACCACCTTTCTAAGAGAATTGGTCATCTATTGATGTTCTTAGGTGATAGTAGCTCAATTCACAAGAAGTTATGAAGATGTTTATGTAGACCACTTTGTAAGAGATTTTTGTGAAGTTATGAAGATGTTTATGTAGACCACCTTTGTAAGAGATTTGGTTATGCATTGATGTTCTTAGTACTTAATCATCAAATCTTTTGTTTTGAGTTGGCAAATCTAGTTCAAAAAACAACATTACTAGTATATTCAAAATTTTTGGATTGTTTTTTAGTCCATTTCTCAAATTGGACTTTACACAAGTCCAAAAATTTTGAATAGTGTGTCACTTATGGTATGGGCACATCACTTTGCATGACATCTAGGAGCTCTTCACTTGCTCTTTAAAAGCCCAATTTGGATGCTCTCAGCAACTTCACTAGGTGGGTACAGGAGGTGAACTTAAAGGAGGGACAAATGGTCTCTCAAGGTCAGAAGATTACTATCAACAAAAGCATGATTGAAAATACGCTAGGCATTCTTGGAGGCAATTTTCAAGCACACTTCTTCGAGAAGCAGTGGAAGAGACATGATGTTCTAGATGTATACCCCAATGCTCAGATTAGTAAAGATGATGATTTCACAACCTCCTTCTTCCATGTATCAACTAGCTTGCCTGCCTCCGTAAACCAGGTTTCAATATCTCAGGAGGTTGGGGTTCCTGTGACGAGGCTACCATCGAATCTACATCAAACTTCCCAGCTTTCAAACCAATCTCCTGATGCTCGTGATGAATAGCAGTCACTCTCTTCTTTATGTAATCACATTGAATATGATCTTTTTCAATGGCAATTAGATTTCAACCTTTTTTTAACGCACATGCTGTGATTGTGCCTAAACCAGCAAATAGATCGAGTACCCACTCATGCTCATTTGAAAACAGATCTATGAGCTAATTAATTAGGAGTTGTGGTTTTTTATAAGGATTTACTATCTCCCCATTCTTATCCATGGTCACATGCCTGAGCTTCTTCATCATCACAGCTGGAATAATGAAATGATCAGGAGTAAATGGAGCAAATGAGGGAAAATTGATGTGACCAATATTTTTCTCCCATCCACAAACCAATACCCAACTGAAATGTTTTTTATAGCAGACGTGAATCGATGTCCTTTCATTTGCCTCACGTTGGGTTTCATCCTATGACATGCAACAAAAATAAGTTTTAAATTTATCAAAAGAAAACACAATTATAGCAATAATAATTGACCCAAAAAAATCTTTGCATTTCATTCCTGCACTCACCAATAAAGGTGGTCACGTCTTACACATTTATCATTGATGACACTCATCATTGCCCCAGACTGCAAGTCTGAATTAAAAATTACAACATGCCAAAGCGTTGCCATCGTAATTGACATGAATTGGTCAAGAAGACTCATTAATTCCTTTGCTTTGTAAGGGACCTCATCAAAGGTGGATCCAAGAACATTAAATTTGTATGGTATGTCTGCAATGACCAACGTGTACCCATTCTTTAGAACTATCTTCAACAATTCATTGCAATCTCCATTGATCAGATGATAAAAGTTTGGTGGATGGTTTTCCCCCCTGTCAAACTCTAACATGTCATCACTTAGAGTGATAGATTGTTGTCGAATTTGACGCTCTTTTTCTTTTGTAGCCCGATCAATCGATTGCTTAAAGCTTGCAGGCATCATACTACTCTCAGATTCCTTCTTGTCTCTTTTCTAAAGGTTGCTGTCAAAATAATAGTTTAATGTTTTAAACATTCAAATCTTCAATTTTAAACATTCAAATCTACAATTCGAAAAAAAAATTCCATTAGCATATGTATAGCAAATTTGACATACCATGCTTTTGAATACATTGAAATATAAAGCCAAGCTCTCCATCCTGTTGCTCTTTGGATACTCCTCTCGAACAACATCCCAATCCGGCATGTTTAATTTCCGGATCATTGCTTCCTGCATTCTCATGTATATTTAATGCTTGCATTTAAAACACATGTAAAATTCTTCTCACTTGTACAGTTGAAACAAAGTCTATTGAAACATTATTTGTAAAGAGATTAATGTAAAATCAAGGAGAGACATGATGCAAAGGAGAGAAGTTTACTTACTCATCAAATTCATTGCCCATTTCATCCAAAGAGAGATCCCCATACACCACTCTGCCAAGCACAGACTTAATTAGAATCTCATCTTTAATTCCCTGCATGCTCTTCCATGCTGTGGCTCAAAATTCTTCAGGCAATGCCTTCAAGGTCTAGGTTTCTTTCTTGACTCCTTTAGGTATGAGTTTTTTCTGCCCTTTGATTTCAAAATTCTCCCACTTTGAAAAATTGCATTTATCAAATCCCAAACTTCTCCACTACGAAATGCAATTTGAAACATCCTGTCCCATGATCTGAAGGTGTCACTTGGCCTTGACGGATCTTTAATTGTTGCGGAAATCCTAGTCTCATTCAACAAAGACAAGCGAAACTCTAGAGTGATCAAAGAACGATACTCATTGACTTTCGTAACGAACTCATTGTGATAGAAACGAACCCGTTCATCCAAGACACTATAGTCGTCATCATTATTGTGATCAAAAGCCAGTAAGTTTGCCTCAAACCAACATAAACTATACCTCTGCTGAATGGAAGCCTCCAAGAACAAAGTAGTTATAATCATTTGCTTTTCGACAATCAAAAGATGACTTGTCTGCATAATCTTTTGGATCCACGAGCACAATTTAGTTCACAACTTGTGCATGTGGATTGTCCTTCATTCGTGACTTCAAATTCTCAAAATGAAAATGATGTATTGGATGCACTTCAAATGGCAAAAGGCTAGTCCTAGGATCAATAGGAGGTCTAATAACATGATCAATGTGCAAGAAGAAAGTCTGTCGATCCACAAGGTTATCTCATTGTACCTTTGCTTAGACTCTATTTTGTTGTGTATCTGAGGTGCTGTCTCCAATGTCAGCTCCTGATACTTGCAGCTCACCACTGGTTGAGATTTCAATTATATCCAATGGCTATACTCTCCTTGGAGCCTTTGATCCCGGTTTACTCTGTTTTTTCCCTTGTGCAATAGATGGAGTCTCCTCAACAACATCCTCATAAGACTCAAGAGGAAACGCACTTGCAGCCAATAAAGGTCATTTTTTTGGGAGCAGTGCGCTCATACCATGCCCACTTGGGGGTGTGCTCAAACCATGCCCACTTAGGGGTGCACTCAATCCATGATGGCCTGAAAGAGAAGGTGCTCTCAATCCATGTGAACCCATGGGAGTTCTTAATCCTTGTGTATTAGAGCCAAATTTTTCATTTCAACACGGGAAGATCCATTTCCTTTTGACTTTGAAGAACCTCTTGGTTTGATTGGTGATGTTGCAGTATCTTCTTCATAACCCTCCTCTATATGCTCCTCAGAATCACTATTGGAATTTGATACCTCCATCCCCTCGATTATTTCATCAACCTCCACAATTTGATTTGTCAAGTGATAAATAAGATCTTGGACACACAAAACAAAATTGAATCTCTTATAGTATTCAAAAGAAATTACATAAACATAGAAAATTAGAAATTACTTATGGATAGTACCTTCCCTTCCTCTTTGATTTGTTTTAGTTGTTCTACTACAGTGGGCGGAGTAACAGCTTTCAAAGAGAACTTCTCTTCCATAACAATACAAACAATAGGTTTCTTATTATTATCAATCCCAAGCATTTCAACACATTCTCATTGGACTCACTTCTTGCGATATCTTTAATCTTTATTATTGACTTAAAAACTGATCTTCTAGTCGGAAGTATCTTTAAAAGCCACAAAGTCATCTCTTCCGTATTAGTGTCAACTTTGATGGTCCATTTTGAATCAATGTTATTGTGTACTTCCGCTATGTCCCATTATTTTTGAATTTGCAACAAACCTTCATCAAACAGAGCAAGAACATCATAAATGTGTTGAAGTTATTGCACCTCAAGACTTGGATCCTTGACACTTTTCTTCGGTTCCTTGGTGCCTTTCTTTTCCACCCTTATCTTTTGGATCCTAGTGGAAGCATCCTCCGATGTGGGCTTTCCAAAGACATGGATTTCTCCGAAAGTTTGTTTGTTTGACATGATACCTACAAAAGACATAAACAATGTCAAAATATTATGATATCATGGAGAGAATATCTCAAGTTGAAAAAAACAAAAGCTAGTACAACAAGCATTCTTCATGAAAAAGGATGTCGACATGCTTATTACTGGAACATGATTTTGGACTAGAGAATAAAAAACAAAAAAGCATGAAAAGTAACAACACTACAATGAAAAAACTACAAAATTATGGCCAAAATGCCTCTCTCTCTCTCAATTTTGATTAAAAAACACTAAAAAATCTCTCAATTTTATTTAAAAAACATTAAAAACTACTCCATAATTCGAAGAGAAAATTCCGCTTTTCAATACCAATCGACCAAAAAATCAACAAAATTTACCAAAAAACCCTCTCCCTCTCTCCAACTATCCCTCTCTCCCTCTCCCTAATTCTGTCTCTCTCTCTCCCTCCCTCCCTCTCTTTCTCTCCCTCCCTCTCCACATCTCTCTCTCGATCTCTCTCTCCCTCAAACCCTCTCTCTCTCTCCCCTTTAGCTATTTCTCTCTCTCTCTCTCTCTCTCTCTCTCTCTCTCTCTCTCTCTCTCTCTTTCTCTTTCTCCCTATTTCTCTCTATCTCTCTCTCTCCCCTCTCCCTCTCTCCCTAAGTCTCTCTCTCCCTCTCTCCCTGTTGTCTCTGTGCTAACATGGACTTAGGTAGAACAAAATGTGTGTGTAGAGTAGCGACAAAGCTCCACTTGTACTTGCATAAGGCTCCCATCAGATATGCTTTCATGGTCGATCATGCATTATACCCCATTTTTCCCCTAGTGCTATGCAAATCCATAAAAAAACACGCTCTTAGGTGTGTTATCCGAACAAGTACTTATCGGATGGGTGTGCCTCTTTGCAAATAAGTCAATACCACCTAGGTTTAGGTGCAGGTAAAGTATTGTGCCCATCAAATATGCATTGCATTGTTGATTGAGCATTAAATACCGTTTTGCCTTAGTGTCAAGCACATTCGTAAAAAAAGCACCCTCCTAGGTGTGTTATCCAATCAAGTACTTATTGGATGGACATGCCACTTTGCATGCAACTCAATAATACCTAGGTTGAGGTGGGTGCAAAGTATTGTGCCCATAGGATATGTTTTGCATGGTATATCATGCATTTAACACCGTTTGTGCCTCAGTGTTATGCACAACCATTAAAAAACACGCTTTTAGGTGTGTTTTATGACCAAGTGCTTATCGGATGGGTGTACAACTTTGCATGCAACTCAATATCACCTCTCTTGAGGTGCATGCAAAGTATTGTGCCCATCAGATATGCTTTTCATGGTCGAGGGACCATTAAATACCATTTTTGCCTTAGTGTCATGCACAACCATCAAAAAACACGGTCCTAGGTGTGTTATTCGAACAAGTGCTTGTCGAATGGGGGCACCTCTTTGCACACAAGTCAATACCACCTAGGTTCAGGTGTGTGCAATGTATTATGCCCATCTAATATGATTTTCCTTGTCAATCATGCATTATACACCATTTTCGTCCTTGTGATATGCACTATAGTCAAAGAACGTGCTCCTAGGTGTGTTATCCGAAGAAATTCTTATGGTATGGGTGCATCACTTTGCATGAAACTCAACACCACATAGTTTGAGGCATATGTAAAGTATTGTGCCCATTGAATATGCTTTGCATAGGAAATCATGCATTATACACAGTCTTTGCCTTAATGTCATGACCGTAAAAAAACATGGTCCTAGATGTGTTATTTGAACAAGTACCTATGGGATGGGCACGCCACTTTGCATATAAGTCAATTCCACTTAGTTTAAGGTGTGTGCAAAGTATTGTGCCCATAGAATATGCTTTGCATTGTCAATCAAGCATAAAACACCGTTTTTGCCTTAGTGTGATGCACAACCATAAAAAAACACAGTCCTAGGGGTGTTATTCAAATGTACTTATTGTGAAGAGAGTGGGAGAGAAGGAAGGAGTCTCACTTGCAGCTTTCTCACATACACAATGGGGAAATATACACAAAGGTGGAGGCTGAAAACATTTTTCCTCTTCTTAGTTGTGAAAGCCAAAAGAACTCTATTAGGACAAAAGAATAGGTGAACCCTATATGTGGGTCTCAAACCAAACTCAGCTAACTAAGGTGGCATACTAACTGATCCACTAACTAGAGTACATAAAAATAGCTATCCTCCAGCTATTATTCATGGGCGGTGTACCAACTGCATCTACAGCTAATAGGTCAGTGACATAAATGCACAACGGTCACCTCGGCATATCACGAGTGGAGCTCGATATCTCAACACTCCCCCTCGAGCTCAATCACAATTTCTTCACACCAAGTAGGTCTCTGAACTTGCGCAGCTTCTCTGCGCCCAATGCCTTCATGAATATGTCAACTACTTGATCCTTTGTGCTACTAGATCAATAAAACCTACTAGAACCTTCTCTCGCACATAGTGATAATGCACCTCAATGTGCTTTGTTCTAGCATGATAGACTGGGTTATTTGCCAAGTGTATATTGCTCATGTTTTCACAATAAATGACAATTGGCCCATCTGTAGACTGATGCATATCATAAAGTAGCTTATGCAACCAAGCTGCCTCACATGCAACCATTGTTGCACCCCTGTACTCAGCCTCTGTGCTCGACAAGGCAATTGTAGGCTGTTTCTTGCTGCTCTAAGTGACTGCAACACTCCCAAAAGAGAACACATATCCACTGGTAGATCGTCTATCAGAAATACTACCAGCCCAATCAGCATCAGTGTATCCATGCAACTGTATCTGAACCCCAGTCTCATAAAATAGTCCATACTGCAATGTGGACTTCACGTACCTCAGTATGCGTCTAGCCGCATCCAAATGCGGTTTCCTTGGAGCTTGCATAAACTGACTTACCAACCCAACAGCATAGCTCGAATCTGGCCTGGTAATAGCTCAGGGGATTTAGTCTTCATTAAAGGGGGACATCACCTACGTGCATGAACTTCAAGAAAACCCCCTATTTAAGATCCATGTAGGATGATAAAACACCCCTACTTAAGCTTATAAATCTACATTCTTTCTCAAGCATTTAGATTACTTTCCCTATGACTATTTAAAACCATACACAAAACCAAACTTGTTCGAACTAGTTACCCAAGGTAGTGTTGAGATATCGAGCTCCACTCGTGATATGCCAGGGTGACCGTTGTGCATTTATGTCACCGACTTGTTAGCTGCAGATGCGGTTGGTACACCGCCCATGAATAATAGCTGGATGACAGCTATCCTTATGTACTCTAGTTTGTGGCTCAGTTAGTATGTGTTGAGATATCGAGCTCCACTCGTGATATGCTAGGGTGACCATTGTGCATTTATGTCACCGACTTGTTAGCTGCAGATGTGGTTGGTACACCACCCATGAATAATAGCTGGATGATAGCTATCCTTATGTACTCTAGTTTGTGGCTCAGTTAGTATGCCACCTTAGTTAGCTGAGTTTGGTTTGAGACCCACATATAGGGTTCTTCTATTTCTTTGTACTAGAGTTCTTTTGGCTTTCACAACTAAGAAGAGGAAAACTGTTTTCAACCTCCACCTTTGTGTGTATTCCCCCATTGTGTATGTGAGAAAGCCGCAAGTGAGACTCCTTCCTTCTCTCCCATTATCTTCATAGGTAGCCTATACTATGCCCACCCCTCTTAAATATGGCATGGCCCCCTAACTGAAATTCAATATTGGGAAAAAATAAAAAGCTTCCCCACCCCTAATGTATAAGCTTATGCCTCATTTCAAAAAAAAACCCTATTGTACACTCACGTGCACTCACATGATATCATAAGTTTCCTCTTCTGAATCCCCCAGGGGTACTAGTCATATAAATCAAACTTCCTACTATGCGTCTATACATAGTAGGGTCTTCCAGAAGCTCACCTGCATCTGCACTCAACTTCACATTCTGCTCCAAAGGAACTGAAATAGGCTTATAGCCTGTCATGCCATATTTGGACATCATGTCCAATCCATACTGCCTCTGCAAGAGCCATATCCCACTTGTGGATCTAATCACCTCAATGCCCAAGAAGTAACGCAGCTCTCCCAAATCCTTCATGTCAAACTTCTACTTCAATAGCATTTTCACATGAAGGATATCTTCATCACTATCACCTGTGATGATCAAATCATCAACATAAATGACAAGCAGCATAATGCCTTTCTCTGTTTTTCTCACATAAAGTGAGAAATCTGCCTTGGAAATCTAAAAGCCAATAGTGACAAGATACTGTCCTATCTTGTCAGACCATGCTCTGGGTGCTCTAGGTGCTTGCTTCAAGCCATACAAGGCTTTCTTCAACCTACAAACAAACTCGGGATGAACAGCATGAACATAACCTAGTGGATGCTCCATATAGACCTCTTCTTGCAAATCACCATGCAAGAAAGCATTCTTTACATCCATTTGATGTAAAGACCATCCCTTTGATGCAACCATAGCAATGACTGCTCTTACGATTGCCATCCTTGCAACCGGACTGAATGTTTCTTCATAATCAATGCCATATGTCTATGCATACCCCTTGACAACTACTCTTGCTTGTATCTGTTCACAGAACCATCTGCATTATGCTTCACCTTATAAACCCACTTGCAGCCAATTGCATTCTTGTCTTTAGGTAAAGGCACCAATTCCCTTGTAGCATTTGCTTCCAAGGCATCCACTTCTTCATCCATGGCTTTCTCCCACTTTTCTTTTCCCATGGCTTGCTCAAAAGAAGTGGGTTCTGGTTCATGTATCACTTTGACCATATAGGCATAGTGAATGGCTATAATTCCATCATGTTTCAGCCTATCCATAGGATACCTGGCTCTGGTAGACCTGCGCAAAATAGGCTCACTACTAGGTGCTCTCAAAACATCCCTTATCTTCCTTACTCCAGGTGCAACAATAGAAGGAATACCAAACTCATCATCAAGGCTCTGAGCCACTCGATTCACCATCCACATAAGAGTGACCTGCATTCACATCAACCATGGGCTGATCTACCTTCTCTTTTCCTTTTTGTGATACTTGCATACCACTATCTGCATTGCTTTGAGGAGATCCTCCTGATCTCGATCTGCCTATCCATGGCAAAGTATGTGAACCACTGCTAGAGGACACTACAGGTCCACTAATATTTTGTGATTGTTCCTGCGAATTCTATGTAGCATTATCATTTTGTGCATCTACATCATCAATCACATTTACTGGTTTATACCAGCTACTCATCTCATCAAAAACAACATCTAGAGGATGCATAATTGCCTTGCTGCAATTTTTTAGTCATGATGTCATTCTGCTTTTTATAGTAGTCTTTAACCATATGACGCATTTTACCACAATAGTAGCATTCAACATTGCTGTTTGCATTTTGGCCTCTCTACCATCCACCACGACCTCTTTGGCTCCCCCTGCCTCTAAACTTACCACATCCACCTCCATAGGGTTGGTTTTCTTGAATTTGCTGCATATTCTGATTTTTGCCATGGCCTCCAAATCGGCCTGCTCTACCTCTTCCAACATTTGAGTAGAAGACGGCTTCTTTTGAAGTTCCTCTTGAAGAAGATGCACCACCATTTCTCTGCTCTTCAGAAATCAGAAGAGCAATCAACTCCTCAAAATCAGGAAAATTCTCACGGATGGCAATGGATGTCCGGAATTGTGCATAATCCTTTCCTAGACTATTCAAGGTCACAGAAACTAAATCATCATCTTCCACTGGTGACCCAATAGAAGCAAGTGCATCTGCAATCTTCTTCACCTTCATGTGGTAGTCATTGATGCTCATATTTTCTCTCTACACATTATGCAACTCCTGCTTGAGTTGCATTTTCCTGGCTTGCGTATTTGTGCTATACATTTTTGTCAAAGTATTCCCATGCCTCCTTCGGCATGATTGCATCCTGAATATGCACAATCATAGAATCTGATATACTAATAGACAACCAGTACATAACTTTTTTGGCTCTCTCATGCCAGCCTTTAAATGCCTGCAACTCCTGTTGATTGGGAACATTAGGACTAACTAGTTCTTGTTCAGCTCCAGTAATGAACTCCCAATAGCCTTTCCCTTAAGGAAATTCGTCATTCTAAACTTCCATGCTTGGAAGTTGTTCTTGTCAAGCTTTTCAGTGACAATTTGTGAAAGAGCATCAGATGCCATTACAAAACACTGCAAAATATTATGTCACTGCAAAAAAACACAACTTCTGCCTCACAAGGGCAAATCTGCAAAATTGACAAGAGTGGTATTTGACCACACAGTCACTAGGAAGTGACGATTATGCATCAACATGCAATAAGAATGATTCTATCACTCCCAATATCTCTACGCATAGGCATACGATGTAATATCTACGATAACTTTTCACCGACCTATAGAACAGTGGTCGCACAGCAAAAACAGGGCACTTTCCTAAGTGCCTGCGAAAAACTTCCACCACCAAAATGGGCCCCAAAATGGCCTCGAATCAAAAAATTAATTTCACTAAGGGCCTCGCCTATGCCTGTAGCATATACTGCCCTCTCGCCCCACTGCGAAGGGCGTCCCAATCTGAGACAGTGCACTCTTGCACTTTTCGGCTGTGCTACCTATAGAGATTTGCTCCCAAACTCAAAAGAAAAGGAAAGCAACATTGATCCTCTTACTAGGACACCGCGAACTTGGTTTTCTTTCTTGAGCTCCTTACCACGAACCTAGCTCTGATACAATGTGAAGAGAGTGGGAGAGAAGGAAGGAGTCTCACTTGTAGCTTTCTCACATATACAATGGGGAAATATACACAAAGATGGAGGCTGAAAATAGTTTTTCTCTTCTTAGTTGTGAAAGCCAAAAGAACTCTATTAGTACAAAAGAATAGGTGAACCCTATATGTGGGTCTCAAGCCAAAATCAGCTAACTAAGGTGGCATACTAACTGAGCCACTAACTAGAGTACATAAAGATAGCTGTCATCCAGCTATTATTCATGGGGGGTGTACCAACCACATCTACAACTAACAAGTCGGTGACATAAATGCACAACGGTCACCTTGGCATATCACGAGTGGAGCAATCACGAGTGGAGCTCGATATCTCAACACTTATTGGATGGGGGCTCCACTTTGCACGCAAGTCAAGTTCATCTAGTTTGAGGTGCATGCAAAGTATTGTTCCCATTGGATATTCTTTCCATGGTCGATCACGCATTATACACTGTTTTTCCTCTAGTGTTATGCACATCCTTAAAAAAACACACTCTTAGGTGTGTTATCCGACCAAGTACTTATCGGATGGGTGTGCCTCTTTGCAAACAAGTCAATACCACCTAGGTTAAGGTGCAAGTAAAGTATTTGCCCATCGGATATGTTTTGCATGGTCAATTGAGCATTAAATACCATTTTTGCCTTAGTGTCAAGCACATCCGTAAAAAAACACGCTCCTAGGTGTGTTATCCGATCAAGTACTTATCAGATGGACACACCTCTTTGCATGCAACTCAATAACATCTAGTTTGAGGTGCATGCAAAGTATTGTGCCCATCAGACATGTTTTTAATAGTATATCATGCATTAAACACTATTTGTGCCTCAGTGTCATGCACAACCCTAAAAAAACACACTTTTAGGTGTGTTATCCGACCAAGTGCTTATCAGATGGGTATACCACTTTGCATACAACTCAATACCCCCACTTTGGAGGAGCATGCAAAGTATTGTGCTCATCGGATATGCTTTGCATGGTCAAGAGAGCATTAAATACCATTTTTGCCTTAGTGTCATCATGCACAACCGTCAAAAAACACGGTCCTAGGGGTGTTATTCGAACAAGTGCTTATTGGATGGGGGCACCTTTTTGCACACAAGTTAATACTACCTAGTTTGGGGTGTGCACAAACTATTGTGTCCATCGGATATGATTTGCATTGTCAATCACGCATTATACACCATTTTCGTCCTTGTGATATGCACTACCATCAAAAAATGCATTCCTACGTAGGTTATCCGAACAAGTACTTATGGTATGGGCACGTCACTTTGCATGAAACTCAAAACCACATATTTTGAGGCATATGCAAAGTATTGCTCCCATAAAATATGCTTTGCATAGGCAATCACGCATTATACAACTTTTTTGCCTTAGTGTCATGCACAACCGTAAAAAAAACATGGTCCTAGATGTGTTATTTGAACAAGTACTTATGGGATGGGCGTGCCACTTTGCATGTAACACAATTCCACCTAGTTTAAGGTGTGTGCAAAGAATTGTGCCCATTGGATATGCTTTGCATTGTCGATCAAGCATAAAACACTGTTTTTGCCTTAGTGTGATGCACAACCATAAGAAAACACGGTCCTAGGTGTGTTATTCAAACAAGTACTTATCGGATGGGGGATCCACTTTGCACGCAAGTCCAGTTCAACTAGGTTGATGTGTGTGCAAAGTATTATGCCCATCAGATATGCTTTGCATGGTTGATCACGCATTATACACCGTTTTTTCCCTATTTGTTATGCACATCCGTAAAAAAACACGCCCTTAGGTGTGCTATCCGACCAAGTACTTATCGGATGGGTGTATCTCTTTGCAAACAAGTCAATACCACCTAGGTTTAGGTAGAGGTAAAGTATTATGCCCATAAGATATGAATTGCATGGTCAATTGAGCTTTAAATACCGTTTTGGCCTTAGTGTCAAGCACATTTGGAAAAAAACACTCTCCTAGGCGTGTTATCCGATCAAGTACTTATCGGATAGACACGCCACTTTGCATGCTCAATAACACCTAGGTTGAGGTGTATGCAAAGTATTGTGCCCATCAGATATGCTTTGCACGGTATATCACACATTAAGCACCATTTGTGCCTCAATGTCATGCACAACCATAAAAAAACACACTTATAGGTATGTTATCCGACCAAGTGCTTATCGAATGGGTGTACCACTTTACATGCAATGCAATACCACCATGGTTGAGGCTCATGCAAAGTATTGTGCCCATCAGATTTGCTTTGCATGGTCGAGGGAGCATTAAATAGCATTTTTGCCTTAGTGTCATGCACAACTATCAAAAAACACAGTCCTAGGTGAGTTATTCAAACAAGTGCTTATCGGATGGGGGCACCTCTTTGCACACAAATCAATACTACCTAGGTTGAGGTGTGTGCAAAGTATTATGCCCATCGGATATGATTTGCATTGTTAATCATGCATTATACACCATTTTCGTCCTTGTGATATGCACTACCGTCAAAAAATGCGCTCTTAGGAGTGTTATTCGAACAAGTACTTATGGTATGGGAGCATCACTTTGCATGAAACTCAACACCACATAGGTTGAGGCATATGCAAAGTATTGTTTCCATCGGATATGCTTTGCATAGGCAATCACGCATTATACACCGTTTTTGCCTTAGTGTCATGCACAACCATAAAAAAACATGGTCCTAGATGTGTTATTTGAACAAGTACTTATGAGATGGGTGCGCCAATTTGCATGTAACTCAATTACACCTAGTTTAAGGTTTGTGCAAATTATTGTGCCCATAGGATATGCTTTGCATTGTCGATCAAGCATAAAACACTGTTTTTGTCTTAGTGTAATGCACAACCATAAAAAAACATGGTCCTAGGTGTGTTATTCAAACAAGTACTTCTCAGATGGGGGCTCCACTTTGCACGCAAGTTTGGTTTAACTAGGTTGAGGTACATGCAAAGTATTGTGACCATCGAATATGCTTTGCATGGTCGATCATGCATTATACACCACTTTTCCCCTACTGATATGCACATCTGTAAAAAAAACATGCCCTTAGGTGTGCTATCTGACCAAGTACTTATCAGATGGGTGTGTCTCTTTGAAAACAAGTCAATACCACCTGTCGATGTGTTATCTGACTAAGTACTTATCAGATGGGTGTGCCTCTTTGCACAAAAGTCAATACCATCTAGGTTGAGGCATAGGAAAAGTATTGTGCCCATCAGATATGCTTTGCATGGTCGATCAAGCATTAAATACCATTTTTGCCTTAGTGTCATGCACATCCGTAAAAAAACATGCCTGCCAAGTATGTTATCCGATCAAGTACTTATTGGATGGATACACCACTTTGCATGAAACTAAATACCACCTAGGTTGTAGTGCATGCACAATATTGTGCCCGTCCGATATGATTTGCATGGTATATCAGGTTTTAAACACTGTTTGTGCCTCAGTGTCATGCACAACCATAAAAAAACATGGTCCTAGGTGTGTTATTCGAACAAGTTCTCATCGGATGGGGGTTCCACTTTGTACGCAAGTCATTACAACCTAGGTAGAGGTGTGTGCAAAGTATTGTGTCCATTGGACATGCTTTGCATTGTCAATCAAGCATTAAACACCGTTTTGGCGTTAGTGTCATGCACAACCGTTAAAAAACGCAGTCCTAGATATGTTATTCGAACAAGTACTTATGGGATGGGCAAGCCACTTTGCATGTAAGTCAATAACATCTAGGTTAAGGTGTGTTCAAAGTATTATGACCGTCGGATATGCGTTGCATTGTTGATCAAGCATAAAACACCATTTTTGCCTTAGTGTCATGGACAACCATAAAAAAACATGGTCCTAGGTGTGATATTCAAAAAAGTACTTGTCGAATGGGGGAGCCACTTTGCAGGAAAGTAAATTTCAACTAGGTTGATGCACATGCAAAGTATTGTGTCTATCGGTTATGCTTTGCATGGTCGATCATGCATTATATACCATTTTTCCCCTCGTGTTATGCACATCTGTCAAAGAACATGCTCTTAGGTGTGTTATCCTATCAAGTACTTATTGAATGGGCATTCCACTTTGCAGGCAACACCATACCACCACTTTTGAGGCATATGCAAAGTTTTGTGCCCATCAAATATGCTTTGCATGGTCGATCGAGCATTAAATATCATTTTTGCCTTAGTGTCATGCAGAACCGTCAAAAAACACGATCCTAGGTGTGTTATTCAAACAAGTACTTATCAGATGGGGATGCCACTTTGCACACAAGTCAATACTACCTAGGTTGAGGAATGTGCAAAGTCTTATGTCCATTGGATATGCTTTGCATAGTCGATCATGCATTATACAACATTTTGTTCCTAGTGTTATGCACAATCGTCATAAAATACGTTTGCAGGTGTATTATCCAAACAAGTACTTATGGGATGGGTGCACCACTTTGTATGCAAGTCAATACAACCTACGTTGAGGCATGTACAAAGTTTTGTGCCCATCGGAGAAATGTAGATGCGATAATATTAGCAAATTCTCGATATGTGTATATGTGTGTGTGTGTGGCAAACAATTTTGATACAACAAAGTAAACACCTCATGCACAAATCATGCACGTCATACCTTGAGTATTGTGTCAAAATAAACGCTGAAATAAGCTTGTTGATGAGGATAAATATGCCCTTGAATAAAAGCACAGTTGTTTATGACCACAATAGGATTGCTTTGACATCTGTGATTTTTCCCACATGTAAGTTTCCAAATAGCATAAAAAATCGTATAATCGTATATTAATAGTTTGCAAATGTGTATGGCAAGTGAGTAATGGGAAGTAGAAGTGAGAGTGAGGAGGGAGGAGTGGAATGGGAGAGGGGGAGGTAATAGGGGTGTATGATAATAAGTATAAAAAATAGTATAATAATATATTAATAGTTTGCAAATGGCAAGTGAGTAATGGGAAGTGGAAGTGAGAGGGGAGGGAGGAATGGAATGGGAGAGGGGGAGGTAATAGGGGAGTAGGATAATAAGGGAGTGAAATGAGAGGGGAGTTAATAGGGGATGAAAAAGAGGAGGGTGGGATGGGGAAATATGGGATTTTGGGAAACGGATGGGATGGGGAAATATGGGATTTTGGGAAACGGAAGGGTGGGATGGGGAAATGTGAGGAGTATGGGACGTGGTGGAAATGTGGGATGGGAGTGGTGGCAATGGGGGAGGAAGAAGAAATGGGTGGGGGGGAGGGCCAATGGAAGATTGGGATGAGGGATGTGGGTCCAATGGGAGAGGGGGAGTAATGGGAGCCAATGGGAGAGGAGAGAAATGGAAAGCCAATAGGAGAGAGGGGAGGAATTGAAAACCAATAGGAGAGGAGGAGGAAAACCTAGTTTTTCTTATATATAGTCTTCCTTGCCTTCATTCATTTTCCCCTCATTTCATTGAAGCAAGAAAGCAAGGAAGAGCAAGAAAGCAAGAAAGAGCAAAGTTACAAACTTTTTCCAGGTACTTGTAAAAGTTTTTGATTAAAAACTTTATCTAAGTTTTGTAGATTTGTTTTTTTTTAATTTGAAGAGAGTGAAAGAAAGAAAGAGAGAGAGGAACTAGAGAGAGAGAGAGAGAAAGTTTAGAGAGAAGGAGAGGAGCCATGGGGGCCGCGGCCTCCAAGAGGAAGAGGGAAGTGGAGGGGGGAGAGAGAGGGAGGAAAGGAGGGAGGGAGGAGAGAGAGAGAGGGGGTATGAGAGAGAGGTTTGAGAGTGAGGTGGGGGGGATGGAGGAAGCTGTTGGGGCGGGAGGGGGGAGGCGGCGGCAGAAGGGGGGGGAGTAGAGGAGGTAGGGGAGGTGGAGGAGGCGAGAGTGAGAGGGGGCGGCACGATCGACGAGAGCGGCGATGGGAGGTGGCGGGAGGTAGGAGGAGGCTAGTGCGATCGGTGAGAGGGGTAGAGGGGGGCGACGCAGTCAGCGAGAGCGATGATGGGAGGCAAGAGGAGGGAGGCAAGAGGAGGCGGCAGGGAGGGGAGGAGGGGCAGCGGGGAAGGCAGAGGGGAAGTGGAGGAGGTGAGGAGGGGGGGAGGTAGTGAAAGGGGCGTGGGAGGGAGGAGGTGGTGGGGAGGGCAGAGGGGGGCAGTGCGGTAGGTAGGGGAGGTGCGATGCAGAGGGGGGTGACACAGGGAGGGGAGAAGAGGGTGGCGTAGAGAGGGAGGGGGAGACGGTAGGGGAGGGGAGGAGAGGCACTGCACGGGTAGGGGAGGGAAGAGGGCGGCGCGGGGAGGTGAGAGTGGACTGAGGGGAGTGAGTGGAGTGGAGTGAGTGGAGTGAGGCGGGTAGGGGAGTGAGTGGAGTGAGTGAGGAGAGTGAGTGAGGGGAGTGAGTGGAGGAGAGAGAGAGAGAGAGAGAGAGAGAGAGAGAATTCCTGGCGGTCGCGACCCCTAGGGTGAGAGGAGTGAGGGGAGGGAGAGGAGAGATAGAGAGAAAGAGGAGTGAGAGTAGAGAGAAAGATGAGAGAGAGTAGAGAGAGAAAGTAAGGGGAGAGAGAGGAGTGAGGAGAGAGAGGAGAGAGAGAGGAGTGAGGGGAGGGAGAGAGAGAGAGAGAGAGGAGCTAGAGGAGAGAGAAAGAGAGGTCCTGGCGGCCGTGGCCCCCAAGGTGAGAGGAGTGAGGGGAGGGAGAGGAGAGAGAGAGAATGAGGGGAGGGAGAGAGAAAGAGGAGTGAGGGGAGGGAGAGTAGAGAGAGAAAGTGAGGGAAGAGAGGGGAGTGAGGAGATAGAGGAGAG